>NC_092801.1:2823802-3046784 GCF_918797505.1 Bemisia tabaci | reverse complement strand
AAAATTTTTACCTCTGTGTTTTTAACTTTCGTAAAATTGAATACCTCGTACCATTTGCATTTTTTATCCCCTCCGGAATAATTGCAGAGACGGTCGCTATTTTTAACAGCTGTGTATCGATCATTTCTTAGGAAAAGTTAATTTTATTCGTAAAGTTTATCGCACGGTACATGAAATGAGTTCTTCTCCGAACGCTACTTCAGAGAAATAAATCATAAAAGAGCTGAGTGAAAGTTCCAAAAACTGGTTTATCATTTTCAAAGGGGGTTTTGGAGGTGAACCGTATTGATTTCATATTCTCAGTAACACATTTTCATCAAACCTTTCATGATTTAGCGAGACATTAGAAATCGGATCAATGTTCTAATTTTTTTTTCGGGTGCTTTGAAAGTGGGGAGTGAACTGAGGTGCGGCAACTAATGCTCGCATATACCAGGAACAGGTGGCCAGTCCCACCCCCGGCAGCCGCAATCAGCTGATTTTCTAAATTTAGGGGCAGCTACACTTGATATGGACTCATTCGTTTTAACTTTTTTGAATGCGCAAAATTTCGCAAGATTCCTGAGAGCTGTGTAATTTAGAGTACCTACATTGGGATAGCACTATAGTAACGGTGTGGCGTGCTTTGCGATATATCGATTGTTCTGCCATTGATTGACCGATGGTGAAGGATCGATAAATAGGGTGTCCGTAACGAACACCCAAATAATCGATCTTTTCCATAGCTTCAAATGGGGAAATATCGATAATCGACCATTCACGCCTCGCCACTGTGGGATCGTGCGTATGGCCGAATCTTTTCATTAATGTATTAGTGCCCAAAAGGGTGCTAAATAGTGCCAAAGAGTAGCCAAGCTTCCAACACAAAATGACCAAAACAGGGCCGTTGCCAACCTTCACATTCAAAGGAGTGTTCAGACTGGTAGCGATTAGAAAAGAATACTGTTTCAAAAATAGATGTACAACATGATCAAAGAAGACTCCAGGAATCAAAACTGATGTAATGAGTAAAACATCATGTACAGTCGCATTGAAATGTACATATACTTTTACATGTAATAAAACATTTGAAATCATAGGTTGGCTGCCCTTTTGGGCCCTAACTATATTTGCGCAGGCATCAATGACGGTCTGGTGGATTTTCGGGAGATATAGATCCCTACATCAATCATATTGCATTATGATTATTTGTTGATTTGAATCCAGCCATAGATAGATAATACGCATATAAGATAAATATTATAAACATTTGATTTTTAACAAAAGTGATAGCGGTTCGACGCAAGTGCCGTTTTGAGTAGAGTGCTAGTGATTTTGCCTACATGCGTTCAAAATTTTTTTTAAGAAAAATAAGAAAACAGCACATTCTCTCGCGAGAAAATTTATGCTCGGATGAGTGTTTACTCTCTATAATGAGACTTCAGTTTTAGACTGAATTTTGAACGCAAGATTGAATTTGACGATTTGGAATCACCAACACTCTACTCAATTTGATTTTTACATGAAACGTGAACTCGTCAGTTCTTCCTTAAATTCTCGACGCAGGAATACTTGTTTCGTATAAACGCGTTCAATTGGACGTATTTCCGTGAAACGGAACTATGTGCATCACAACGTGAGCCCTGTCATGCGTATATTCCTATGGGTCTCAGGGCTCATGTCTTAATGTTTATAGTTCCGTTTGGCAAAAATACGTCCAATTGAGCTGAATCTCGACAGTATTTACCTTCTTTGCTTTGATCTTTACTCTCCGATTTAGTTTTCCCCGAAATGAATTTCATCGAATAGAAACGTCCTATCTACCGATAGAATTTCGAAAAGCAACACATGAACTATCATAATTCCTCAAGAGACACGCGTTTTTCCAAAATTCTTTTGGTGGATAACTTCCTTTTTGCTGAGCGGTGTTCAAATTAAGTTTCCCCGAGAATATTCTTGGTCCTGCTTTTCCGCCGATTGCGCGGGTACAACTTGCACCGCTTGACACGTTAAATTGCGCGACCGCTTCGCATTGTTGCCAATTCAACACACGAAAATGGCGAAGATTGCCTGGGGTAAAGAGGCTCGGTGCATGAATGGGCATCAATGTTGGAACCGTCAAAGAAACGCTGACAAGCGCTGCGTCACGGAAACCGCGGTTCAAAGAGTAGCGCATGTAGATGTTTATTTCGAGGTTTTTCCTCCTTGAAGAGGAGAGAGAAAATATAAGTATACGATCGCAATTCCGCAGCAACAAGCGCGGTGGGTTCAGGTTTGCTGCGTTATTTTATTACGGATCGTTCGGAGTCGTAGAGGGGAGTTTGCTTTTGAGCTAAAATTGTCCGTTGAAACGTTGGATAAAATGGACTGCATTTTGCAATTTGGAACTATAAATTCTGACTCATCTGAAAAAACACTCATGTGCATAGGAAAACTAATGGCACATACGTTGTTTTTAAACCGGGACAGAATTTATAGTTCCAAATTGCAAAATGCAGTCCAAATGGCGGATCCCTGTCTAAGGAACGTAATTACTTCTCACCATTGCATACTTTTCAGGCGCAATTTACATTTGGACTGCATTTTGCAATTTGGAACTATAAATTCTGGCTCTTATGGAAAAACATCTATGTGCACAAGGGAATTAATGGCACATGCGTTGTTTTTAAACCGGGCTAGAATTTACAGTTCCAAATTGCTAAATGTAGGTAGTCCATTTATACTGTGGACAAGGAGTAAGGCTTAACTTGGATTGGTCAATAATTTGTTTTATCGTATTCCTCTCTCGCACTCATTGATCAGATGTAGTATTCCGTGGGTCCTCAAAAGAACACCTGCCGCACACGCACACACACCCTCACTCGCAAAAATACAGTCGGAGCCTGGAAATTTTGTCCGCGATGGTATTTCGCGATAGGAAATTGTTGGGCATTTTTAACTGAACATTTCTCTCGCATTTACTTTGAATATAAGGAAACTTAGAATACAACTTACACACTCAATTTTTTCGTAAGAAAAAAAAAATAGAAGAATTCGTTGAGTCAGTTTTGAAGTATTTGAGTTAAATTATTCATCTTGAAAAATATCTGATGACGGTGGTCTATCTTGGCGGAACTTAAGGTACTTGTGTCGAAATCTTTACACGTGGAGAGAGGTAACGAAGGGGCCTAGGATAAGCTCAGCTCGGATGGAATCACTACATTGTATGTATTTTTCCTCCTTAAAATGTCACATAAAATACAAATCATACAGCTGATTTCAAAAATTAACTCCTAACAAGTTATAAACATGCAGTATGCACGTTTGACTCTAATGATTAATGAATAGCTATATACGCATCGGAAAACTCCACAAATCAACCCCTGAGCAAGATATTAACATCTACCCTAGTCATTATTCAAATGTAAAATAAATCATATAAACAGTTCAGCGTGTATTTTTGTCAGTGCTGCCATTCCTCAGCATTAATTTCGAATTCCGGAACTTTCAAATCATCGGATCTTCTCCAAAAATCTTCGAAATTACCAAAATACTCCGCTCTTTCAGAGTTTTCTCGGGATTTTGAGGTTTTTTGTCAGTTTGACCGATGATTATTTGATCAAATTTGATGATTTTTCGATCGAATTTGACGATCTTTGGAACTTAATCCGGGCGTATTTTGGAATCTCTCCCGGGATTTTTCTTCGGGATATCAGAACTGATTCCGGGAACCGCGAAATATTCGGTGAGCACTGATTTTCGTCATTTAAAGATGTAACTGAGCGCTTTAGCTTGCACCATATCATGTCTAATACCCTATCAGAGAGAGGGCTTTCGCAATGAAACAGCTCATTTCTTCGCAGGACGTTTGCCTTCCCTAATTGAAATTTTCGGACTTAATGGAGACTTACGCCGTAATCTCCAGCTTCCGACATACTTCATTAAGTTCCGTCGAGATCAAGTTAATCATATTTAACAAATTAAGGAAGTAAGAAGGCTGGGATTCTTTATCTTTCCATTAAGCTCCTTGGGGCTCTCAATTTAAGAGAGGAGGAGGCTTAAGGCTCGATTTAATATTTATCCACCTGAGTGCAACAGAGTTTCCGCAATTAATAATTCAGACCCGACCGAGACTCGGCAAAACCCGCACATCTGCTCTCCGGTGCTATGTGCGCTTATGTGGTTTTGCCTCGAGTGCGGCGCAAGGATTCCGAGACAACGGATGGAAAAGAAACCGAACTCGACGGATGGACGCTTGCAGCGTCCACTGTCAGGCAAAAACCGCATATCTTTAGGGGATTTGCGGTGGAGTTAGGTGCTTTTAATGGACAAAGAGGCAGACTCTGATTGAATCTAGGACTAAATTTTCCTGAATTGTCTCCGTCGCGCACTGTGTTGTTCAAGAATCTGGAGAAAGCTCTGTTGCGCTCAGGAAAAACACTTTGTGAGCCTGTTTCTCTTAATTGTTTTTCTTTTTCTTCTTCCTTATACTTCGCGATTAGCTCATTCTCCTACGTTTTTTTCACCTGTCTTCCTTTCTATTCTCTTCCCTCCGATTTGAAGTTTGCAAAATTGACTCAATCAATGTAATTATTTACAAATACATATATACCTGTGCGAGTTCAGCCAATTTTTTTGTAATTTTTGCATATGATCAGAATAAAATCGGGGAAAATGTTCAGTTAGGAATTTCCAAGATTCTCACTTTAGGAATGCAATTTGCGATGAACTTTTAGTCTCCCCCCCCCCATAAAAGAACGTAACTATGTTTTGATGTTGCCAAATTTTATTCGCCAATTGCATTCTTAAATTGAGAATCTCTGGCATTTTCAATTGTACATTTTCCCTCATTTTTCTCTGAGCTTATGCAAAAATTACAAAAAATTGTGACTATTGGAATATGAAGATGGGCAGTGACATTTTTTATGTCAGAAGGTTGGCTGTCCTTTTGAGCTTCATATTTCGAAATGTCAGTGCTCTCCCCTTAAAGGTACTTTACTTGAAAATAAAAGTTTTCGCCACTGCTTTGGTGGTGAAGGGTCCCTATTCGTCTGCAAATAGCCCAGTGTGCGGCGAAAGCGGCGACGAATGGCTGTCGACTTGTCTTTTCACAGTAATAACGTTCGGTCTCTGACCTTACAAATATCGTTGAGAGAAGAGATAAGGCAAAGTATTAATGGTCACATGCCCCCGCTGCCAAACCGATCTTTACGGCTGCAGTTTTTGCGTTCGCGAAATACTGGTAATCACGATTGTGTAATGGACCACAAAACAAGGTACAAATTTTAGCATTTTGAAATTTTTTCTCGTCAAAATTTCACTTTAAACACGATTTATGCAACACATGGATTACATTTTGCAATAAGGAACGAATATCTCTGGCTCTCCTGTAAAAGCACCTTTCTACGTAGGGAAACCAATGGCATATATGTTGTTTCTAAAATGAGCTAGAAATAGTGGTTCCTTATTGCAAAATGTGGTCCACATGTTACCAGAGGTGATTCCTTAATAAGGTATCACTGGAAAAAAACACATTGGATCTTGAGTCCAGACTCTTAAAAACATCGACAAGAAAAAATACTCTTGATTCGATCAGATTTAAGCTTAAATCAAGAACCAAGCCTCTTAATTTGAGCGGATTTCCTTTTGATCTAAGCAAAAATCTGATTGAATCAAGAGTATTTTTTCTTGTCAATGTTTTCAAGAGTCTGGACTCTAGATCCAATGTGTTTTTTTCCAGTGATTGGCGTTTTTTTATGCATTGATTCAAACTTCTCGCTATTAAAAAACCCAACAAAAAATACAACACTGAAGTAAAAAGGGTCACTACTGTAGATACCTGCCGAAATCATTGTGAGGCGCGATCTGATTCAAGTAGATTCTAGTTTTTCTCTTGATCGGGAATTTCGAATGGTTTCGAACCAATGCTGAAGAAAAACGTTAATATTTTGGTTTTGAGTAAATATCAGTTATTTTCATCGCTGGGAGCGTCTTCGCAACGCGGTTCAACGCTCTCCTCCACCCCCCCCCCCCCCAAGAGCTTTCCGTGCTTTATGGACGGTCCCTGAAATACAGTTCGAGTCTTCAAAGACGACCCCGACCGGAAAAGCTCTAAGTTTGGCAACCGTTTGTTTACGGACGCGGAAAGATTGAGGCAGGATTATGGCAAGGGGCGACGTAATGACGAGCAAGTCTGGGGGGGGGAGGGGGGGGGGGGGGGAGGGCTCGGAAAAAAAGGAACTAACGGCAGGGATAAATAGTATCTTACAAACTGCTGGATGAGTCCGGGATAACAGGAGTGATGGTGTCTGAAGATACGGCGGGAGGAATTCTCGTCTCTTGATGTACTTCGCAATGAGTCGGGGACAGCCGGGGAAGTGAGGCGCGCTGAAATTTTCAGCGTGAGGGAAAAAAAGAAAAAATAGAACCGGCCGGCATACCATGGGATCAATCTTCACTCTCTGCGGAACAATTTATATATTTGTAATCACTGGAAAAAAACACATTGGATCTAGAGGCCAGACTCTTGAAAACATTGACAAGAAAAAGGACTTGATTCAATCAGATTTAAGCTTAATCAAAAGGAAATCCGCTCAAATTAAGAGGCTTGGTTCTTGATTTAAGCTAAATCTGATTGAATCAAGCGTTTTTTTTTCTTGTCGGTGTTTTTCAGAGTCTGGACTCTAGCTCCAATGTGTTTTTTTTCCAGTGACAGAGAATTTGAAGATGTCTGAAATTCGATGAATTTCTTGTTTAAGTGGAAACTATTGAGTGAACTGAACACGAGGATACCCTTGGTTCATGAATTGAACAATTATTAGAGCAGATATGAAAACATGATCTAATCTGCTAAAATACGTGTATTTAAATGGGAAATGTCGCCAGATAACGTCACTAGGCGGTGCATTTTTTCACTTTTAAATCTATTATTATACTATTTCCCATATCAAAAAAAAAATTTAAAAAATACTGTGAAATCAGCTCTTTAGGCTCTTCCAGATGAAGCAATAAAATGATTGCATGCAAATTCTCGATTTAACTCATACTATATTTGCTGTATGGGAAACTGGAACAAGAAAATGAGTGTGGGAATATGCAACACATTTTGCTTCGTATCGCCGCGTACTGAAAATTGTTGTTTTTTAACATTTATTGCGCATCTTAAAGAAATTACAAGGGGAAAAAATGTTGTAGTTAGCTACAGCGAAAGATCAAAACCACGTTTCTTCATTTCAGTTAACGTAACCTAACTTTGTTTCCCGAACAACTTATCTCTGTGTTGTGCGACTCAATCCGATTCGCTCACACTTTGCCACACAAGCAAGTTTCCGTGATACCACTATTCGACCTCCGGTGTATTGCGGAGTATCATCGTTATTTGAAGGCGTTTTGAAAAACTGGGAGAAAGAAGCATTCTGGCATTCTTACATCTCCGGCTTTCTTTCCCATCATGTCCGCGTTGTGTAATTGACTTCAAGCTCGTGTTACGAGACATGACGGCTGCTTTACGAGACATAATGACTGCGTTACGAGGCATAACGGCTGCGTTACGAGAAATGACGCCCCCGTTAAAAGGAACCTTGAAATTATTAAGTTTCTTCTAAACTTAGGCCTGTTCCAAATTTTTCAAAAACTTGCAATCGCTCTCCATATATTTAATTTACCTCTAGCTGTCCTCAGTTTAGCAGTTAGTTTAAGATTGAGATACCGGCATAATATTTAATCCTATCTTAAATAATCGATTATTTCCGGAGCACCTGGCCCCTCTAAGAATCGATACATTTCCATAGGTTTAAATGGAGAAAACACAGAGTTGCCAATTCGCTGGATCCGCGAGTGGACGGTCCAAAATTTCCGCCGCCATTTTATTTTTTACAGAAAATTTTTTGGTATAATCTGTTTGAAAAGTTCACTGAATTTTATCGGCAGCACAAAAAAATTCAGTGAAATTTTTGGACAGCTTCGTGTAATAATTCCTCTGTAAAAAAACAAAATGACGGCGGAAAGTTTGGAACATCGCATGGCGCTTGTGGTCAAATGTTCGTGATCTTATCTTTTCCTTCGAAAAATTTTGCTTGCGATTTAGAACCAAAAACCGGCGAAGACAGACCCCACTGTGCGGCAGAAAACGTGGCAGTGCCCACCATCCACAAGAATAAGAGACGAGGAGTTTCGAAGGAAACGAGCAAGCGGAAAAAAGTAAGAGATCAAAAGTTGCGTGGCGGGGCGCGGGGTCCGGGGAACGGAAAACAAAGCAAGGGGCCCGGGAAGAAGAAAGTTAGGAATACGATAAAGAAAACAAGAGGGAGGGGGGGATGATCCGCCGGGCGTTATCGGAATGTCGGATCAAGAAAAATGTGACAATTTGGAGTGATACGAGGACGGTAGCCGGGCGGAACCTTCGAACCCGCGACTGGATATCATTAAAAGGGACTTAAGGCGAGCACAGATACTTTTCCGGCGATAAAACCGCGGTGCCAACCCCCCCCCTTCTCCCCCCCTTCGCCCCCCCCTTCTCCCCCCCTTCGCCCCCCCACCTCCGCCTCCCGAAACTCCGTTTCTGTTGAAACGGGGAATCCGTCTTCCAGGGGATATCGTGTTTACGTTGGTGCTTGAGAGATACTGTACTGCCGCGCTAAGGAAAAACGCCGTATGAACATTCGATAGTTGTCAAGTTTTCCCGGATAAAGCATGTATTTCGGAGAAAGTTGTGCAAATTTTGCAATTATGCAAAATGGTGGCACTCCTCGTGCGATGATGTCATGTTGCGAGTTCGAAGTCAAACCAGAAATGGAAAGTGGAATTTCGTACAGGTCTGAGGAATCTACCGAAAATGGACCTGTTAGCAAATTTCAGCTGGAGTAAAGGGTAGAGAAGAGTATTTCTCATACTTCCGTGCTAAGGAAAAACGCCGTATGAACATTCAATAGTTGTCACGTTTCCCCAAATAAAACATGTAACTCTGAGGAAAATTGTGCAAATTTTTGTTTGAAATTTTCCGATATTCTGACTTTAATAGAGAATTTGCAGATGTCTGAAATTTGATGAATTTCGTGTTTAAGTGGAAACTACTGAGTGAGCTGAACACGAGGATACCGTTAGTTCATTAATTGAACAATTATTGGAGAAGACATGACTTAACAACCTAATAAACTAAAATACATGCGTTCAAATGGGAAATGCCGCCAGATGACGCCACTAGGCGGTGCAATTTTCTCACTTTTAAATCTATTTTATACGATTTCCCAAATCAGAAAAAAATCATAAAAATTACTGTGAAATCAGCTCTTTAAGCTCTTTCAGATGAAGCAATAAAAAATGTGCCTGCAAATTTTCCATCGTGTGCAAAATTTGAAGGAAAATGTTGAACAGTTTCCTTAAAAATTCGTGTTTTATTGGAGGAAATTCGGCAACGCCTGAAGGCTCATACGGCGTGTTTCCTTAACACGGCAGTGTAGGTAATGTCGGCAACAGAGACTAGAGTATCGATGGTGAAAGTACAAAACCATGCATTCAATTTTGACATCTCTGTCGGTATTTATTGGAAAATTATGAATCTCTCTAATCTTTTATGTGAAAGTTCAAATTTATTCCCTTTTCACCATTAAAACATTGGTCCTTCAATTGAATCAGTTGTTTTCCAAAAGGAAAAAGTTCATTTTTGCCTGAGCCTTGGCTTGCATAAAGAACATGCTGAATCCTTACCAGCCGAGGATACGCCCTCAGGCGATTCCGGCGTGTCTCACACCCCGGTATAATGCCGTGGAGTCTGTTTTTAGTGGAGGTCGGCCCATTAGTTTTTTCCCAAGTAAACTTAGTGAGCTTCGCTCAAAATAAATAAGAACTTTGTTTATTATTTTTTCAATAGTTTTGTTATCAAAACGACAATTTAGAAAATTTTCAAATTTGTGTATTATTTTTCCGGCCAAACCTACTTAAAATATTTTAACAGGCAGCACCCTAACCTCACGTCGGGCTGAACTTTCTCTTATGAAATACACGAAATCTTCATGAGGTTGGTGACTGTCGGTTAAAGTTTGGTATTTTTTTGCAGTTTTTTTATCTCCACGAGACCGAAAAAAAAAGACATGCTAACAACGGCTCATCGAGGAATAGACCTTCTCCCTTTTGAAAACAACTGATTCAGTTATGATCGATTTATTAGAAAATACACAAATAAAAATTTCCGTGTTTGATGTCACGCTGAGTTATTTTCTGTTACTTTTTTCGTGTCATGCCAACCTAAAGACTTGCTTGCTCAACACAAGTTTGTTTTAAATCGACCCGAATCGAAGGCTACACTGAAAGGAGGGATCATGATGAAAGTGTCCTGCTGAACTTATGTAGTGGTTGGCACATTGGACTTCTACCGTCATGTGGAATAACGCCGTATGAGCCTACAAACGTCACCAAATTTCATTTGACAAACCACATATTTACAGAAAAATTCGGAAATATTCTTCTCCCGATTTTTCAGAGAAATTTGTTCGTGATTTGATCTGAGGTGTCTAAAAATTCCTAAAATATGTATTATAATTCTTCAAAAGTAAATATTTTTGACACCTTACTCGAAGAAGTCGTTGTAGAAAACAGTTTCAAATAAAAAACCTCGTTACCAGGACAATGTACAGGAATGTAGAATAAAGCAAGGCAACGGCGAAAAAACGCCTTCAATTAATTGCATAGGCACAACGAGCTCCCAGGAGGTCGAATAGTGGTATCACGCCCAGCGTTCAGGGCCTCCGGTTTTAAAACATTAAAAGAGGAGAAACAAAGTTTCGAAAAAAAAAGTAGCGAAAGTTATGCTTCAGATGAGCGGAATCCCAGCCGAAATGAAATCAAACTTTCCGCAGGAGATCACATCCGAGGAGAAAGCGAAGGAACGAAAATAAATCAAACCTAAAAGAAAAATTATAATTCAATCTTGATACCTACGTTTCATTTTTTTACGAAACTTTTATCCTTTCGGCTCTATTTTATTTTCACTTGCCGGCGCGCCCGGCACTTCTGTTTATCTGATTCAGTTGAGAGTAAAGGGCGTTCTCTTGGCAGCGGGCTTCGTTGTCAAACCTCCTTAAAAATACATATATTTTGGCGGGGAGACCCCCTGAGATTGCACTGAACGGCAACGCTGTGTGTAACTTATCCGCGGCGTGTATGTAAATCTCACGGGCCCTAAAATTGAATACGAATAAAGCAGATTTGCGTTTTTATAGGAAAAATCCTCGCTGCTCTTTCGAGTAGTGTGGCAGGCGGCGTCACGATTTTTATTCAGCACTTTGTGGGACAAATATTCCCCGCAAAATGTATTATTTTGTGTGGAACAAATACACAGATTCTGTTTTCAGGAGCGTATGCTTAGAGCTAGGGTAACTGGATTCCATTTTGTAAATAGGAACCAGAGGCATTGCAATGATGATGAGATTGTGCAACTTCATCCTTTGCAATAGAATTACTGAAATTATGAAAAAATATGAAATTTGCATGGTAATTTTCGCCTGAAATTTACAGTTTTTAGCGAGTAAAATAGAAATCGTCAATGGATAATCGAGTTTTTCTTCTAGGATAAAAGAAGTTGCACAATCTTAGCAACATCGTAATGTTCCTGGTTCCTTTTCGCAAAATGCAATCCAACTATGCTGAAGATAGAAGAATATTTTATTTTTCACAAATGTGCTTTTTGGGCGATAGGATTTAAGACACAAGCTGCGGGTTGATTGTCGAAATTGGTAGACAACCTATAGACAAAGAAGACAAAAACCATGCAGAGGGATCCTATTGGTGTAAGCGGGTGATTAAAATGGACAAATAAACTAATAACAACCCACGAGACACCCTATAGTTAGTTCATCATTTTCTCCCTTAGTCTATAAGAACCAATCATTTAAACCAATAGGATTGCTCCATACTCCTTATGTCTCCCTTGTCATAAAGTCTATCATTTCAACAATCAGCCCGCTGCTGATCCTACGATCAGAGGCAAAGTGACCTTAGGACTGTGCATAACGCAGTCTACGGTTACTTTCTAATTGAACGTAATTAGTTGCGCCAAATAGCTCAACTCCATAAGGGAAAGCTGCTCTATTCGAGATTTTCCCTCTATACTGCTGCGCTAAGGCAGAACGCCGTAAGAGTCTTCAGCCGTTGCCATATCTCCTCTGATAAATAATGTACTGGGGAAATTTTGAATGTTTTTCTTCAAGTATTTCAGACAATTTTGTTCGCAGTTTAATCTAAATCATCTGAAAATTTTACGTAAAAATATGCACGACATTCCTTAAAAATGCGTGTTTTATACCGGGAAATTTGGCAACTCCCGAATGTACATATGGCGTTCTTCCTCCGCAAGGCAGTGCAGTGCTACCTACAGCGCATCCTCTTCTCCCGAATCCGAGCAATACCTCTCTAATAACAACAAAGAGCGTATCAATGCACGCTCACGCACGCGCCGACGCGCCTTCAATTTTGCATATATGCAACACGGACATCCATCAAGCACGAATAGTTGTATCTCTGCGCCGTCGTCAATCAACGCACATCCTTTCCCTTGCTCCATTTCCGATGTAGAGATAATACTCTTCGCAATTAGGGTCATGCCGCTACCGTGGCTCTGATCTTATGATCTAACTCGTATGTCTATCGACTGACGGACGGTGCGTATCGTTGTTTTGTTCTTTGTAAAGAGAATTTTAATATAAAAATTGAATTATTACAAAAAATAAGACCACTTGATTGTTCTAAAAAAATTCAGGTTGCGCCAAGGAGACAATATATCATGCCGAATGATATTTCAGTTCTGATATCGAAAGTCTAGTCGTAATGAGGCATCACTGGTTGTATCAATGATTTTATTAAACGTAATCGTATTTCTGTGCACGATGACTCATTTTTGTCTCCCAATTACATTTACTGCGATTTAGGCGATTTGGCGATTTATGCGATTTGGCGATTTACTGCTGAAGTCGAGTTCAGTGTGAGCTCCTTCTGAGGACGTGATGTGATGTAAGGATTTCAGCTAGGATTATAGTTAATTGAAATCCTCTACGAGACTTGCCGTAGTTTTTCAAAGCTGTTGCCAGTTTTTATGATGTTGGTTCACTTGGAACGCATCCAATGTGTATAGAGAAAGGGGGAAAACATTGTTCAACAAGAAATTACTATTTAGGTTAAAAAAGATAAACACATTTTTTCATTGCTCAAAGTTTGCATCTTTGCCGTTATTCTATCTATAGATCTAACGGGTTTGTTTCCATAGCTGTATTTGCAAGTACTAAGCTTTGCACTCATGAGCCCGGCGTCTTAAATTTTTGAAATTGCTTTTGGTGTCACGAGACTGATCTTTTGAGGCCAAGGGATCGGTAGTCAGAGTTGGGCTACTAATTAGCTAGCGGAACCCTAGTTAGTATATGTTCAAGATAGGATGGTTGAGAGTTAAAAACCGAAAAAAGTGAATTGATCTAACATTCTGGATTGTAAAAAAAGTGTGCGAGAACTTATAAAATTCTGAATTACCCACTACAGCAGGTACTTTAGCAATGCCAAGATGTAAAACTAATTTAATTTAATTCAGCATTTTATAACTTCTTGCACACTTTTTCTTTACATCTAGAATGATAAATCAACTTCACTTTTTTCGGTCAAAATGCAACCTGCTTGAAACTAAATACTTTCCATCGAACTAATCATAGGTTGGGCAACATGGCAATCCTCGACGCTAGGAACCGTCTGCCTCTGACTAATGCGATTACCTCTAGTGGGGTAACTGCTACGCGACGACCTATCGAACTCACTATAAACAGTTGCCAGACTCGAATATTTCATCAAAATGTAACCTTCCGCGAGAAAAGAGATCTTCACGGTGGGAAAAAGTTCACCAAAAAAAAGGATGCTGGTTTAACCTTCTGGATGTAAAAAAAGTTTGCCACACCTCAAATCCCGCTGAATTAACCGCTTAAGCAGACACTTTAGCAATATCAAGATGTAAAACTAACTGCTGTGGCGGCTAATTCAGCGTTTCATGAGTTGTCGCACACTTTTTTCATCCAGAATGTTGAATCAGCATCCCTTCTTTTTCGGTGTTCGGTTCATCTTGAACTTTAAAGTTTGGTGATTCAGCTAATTGCAGTTTTCGGTCATAGTAACCCAAATCGGTTCAAGTATCCCAAAGTCAATGCCGATGTCTAAGAACTTAAGTCACTCGGACTGAATGAACAGAATGAACGAAAGTTCAATCCCTGTAACGGAATTGTTTTCTGAGTGTTGCACTGAAGAAAAAAAAATTACGGGTTGTATAGATATACCGTCTGTTTCGGGCTCAGTAGCCGAAAGTTCTGGGCACTAGAATCGTAGCTTCGACTGCTCCTGGTGCTACACCCGGAACTTTCGGCCATTGAGCCTGGAACGCGGACGGTGAGTCTATACAGCCCGTGAGTACGGCTTGCACGGTCGGAGTTTTTTTTCGGTGTGGTTCACAATTACTCAAGATCACAGATCGTGTCGAGAAATAATTTTCCAAAACGTTGGGACCAAAACCATTTTTGTCTTATTTTCAAAACCTGTCAATAGCCGCAAAATAATTAATGGAAATATATTGGCCCAGTAAAATGGTAGACTAAACGGATTGCATTTTGCTAAAAGGAACCAAGAGCATTACAATATTGCTAAGATTGTGCAGCTCCTTTTGTTTTGGAAGGCATACCTTACTATCTCTAAACAGTTTCTATTTAACCGCTAAAAACTGTAAATTTAGGAAAAAATTTACCATGTAAATTTCACATTTTTCAGGTTATAAAGCAGCATATTGCAATGGGTAAAGTTGCGAAATCTTAGCAACATTTTAATGTTTCTGGTTCCTTGTTGCAAAATGCAATCCAAACCGTGTAACAAAAAATAAATATCAAGAAGAAAGCTTACAGTAATGATAGCAGATCGCTCGATTCTGGAGCCAAATCTGGCAGCACGGCCTTCGGGAATCCAAGACGGGATTCGCTCAACTGGAATATTCCCTCCCCCTCCCTGCTTCTCCAGAGCCCCGGAGCCGACTTAAGTAGCGTCCCGATGAACTGATTGAATGGAGATTGCGCCTCATAACCGGAGCAGTTCATCTAGACTGCCGCGTTGGGCGAAAAAAGCCAAATGCCCGTAGGTTAGGTATTGCGGTTAGGTGGTTTTTGGTCGACGTTAGAGTATACTCAAAGCTGTTGCGAGCGATTCAGCGTAAGTCATCAATCCGGTGCTTCCATGATGCTCTTGGCCTCGGCGAGTGCAATGTGCAATGTGCATGCGGGAATTGTTTAGATTAGGGTAATTGAAATGGAGATCGCGAAAGGACACGCGAGTCTCTATCATCTCAGCGGACTGATTATTGAAATTGATAGACAAAGCTATAGACAAAGAAGACATAGAAGGTATGGAGCGATCCTATTGGTTGAAATGTATGGTTCCTATAGACTAAGGAGAAAATGATGGGCTAACTGTCGGGTCTCTCGTGGGTTGCCGTTAGTTAGTCTATCACCTATGTCCTTTGTCTATTGCAGCCACTCGCTGCCACCAATTAAGATCCCTCCATATCCCTCTTGTCTTCTTTGTCTATAGCTTTGTCTATAAATTTCAATAATCAGCCCGCAGTTTCGATGCTACTTTGCAGCTGCGTTGCAGCCGCGCTGATTAAACATTTTTTGGACATTTTTGTAGAATAATCATTTGGACGTATTTATGCTAAAAAGAACTATGTCACGCGCAATCCCTATACACATGGTTCTTTTTAGCTTAAATACGTCCATTTCTGCTCTGGTATGACGTAATGGACTACTAGACAAGGTACGAATTTAAACAATCTGATACATTGTTTCTTAACCAGAATTTTACGTAGAACACGATTCGCGCAACGAAAACTACTGAAACTAACTCCTTAACGAAGATTTTGTCGTTTCATTTTCACACTGGCTACGAGGAATTTGAACTGCCCGCTCACGAGAAACTGAATCAAATCGCGCACTACGACGGTTTCAGCAAGCTTCTCGATGAACAACGTTTAGCGCGCGATGTGAATCACGTAGAGTATTGAGTTTTCATGAGCAGGTGGTTTGAATTCACACATCAAGAATCATTAAATATCTTCGTAAGGAGTTGATGTCGGTAATTTTTGTTGTGCGCATCGTGTTTTACAAGAAATTTTGGTGAAGGAACATGTGTCAGAATGCTGAAATTTGTACCTTGTCTAGTAGTCCATTTTGAGCTTTCTTTTAAGCGCGCAGCCGATAGGGAGAGTTTTTTTTTGCCATTTCAGCCTGCCTCTTGAATTCTTCTCTACTGATTGCAATGCGTTCAAATGGTGCTTCAGCTCAACAACAAGATGTCGAAGGGGGGCCTTTCATATTTAGAATAGATAAGTCTGGGATACCTGTATTCAATGCTTCTGATGCTATTCACAGAGGACGATAATCGTTTATCTATAGTATATTTTAGCGGTAGTCTAGGGTTCTCAAAATTGCTGCTTGAAATTTTGGTAAGCGCAAAATTTTGGAAAAATTTGCTTATTCACTTAGTTACAAAATACATTTTTTCAGATCATTCTGCAACTTTGGAATTTAGTTGCGTCATATTGTTTGGAAAATGACAATTTGAAAAAGATTTGATCAAAATTTAAATTAACTGCCAGTTTGGTCGTTTTTTAACTGTATTCAAGTTTTCTAAGAGAAATCAAGCCATATCCGGTATCAATAAACCGCCGCAATTCCGTTCATAAATAATTCAATAATCCGACCCCAAGAACTTTACGAGGATCAGTAGTCCAGCCCAGTGGCGTGGCGTGCTTTGCGATGTATCGATTGATTTGCTATTTAAACCTATGTAAAAGAATCGATAAACAGGCTATTCGCAAGGAGCACCCTAATAATCGATTCTTCATCACAACTTCAAATGGGGAAATATCGATAGTTGATCATTCACGCTTCGCCACTATTCCGGTCTCCATGTTTTCTCCTACCCATTATTCGTCTAATAGCACGAATTACCCTGCAGTATTCATGTTTCGGTGGGAAACTTTGCGCGGGATTAAAGAGTCCGGCGTTTCAACAATAGATCTCGTTGGAGGAGGTATACACCTTCAGGTACTAACAACTAACTTTAACTTTAGGTTTTTTAACTGGCCTCATAATTTCCTCGCTCTAAGATTCGAGGTCAGGCCGCGGCCGTAGTTGTCGGATTTTGCGGGAAAATCGAATTCTCCCTCGTAACAGATGTAGGTTTGGAGGGGTTGAGGCCTCGACTTGGCGAGGGTGCCCGCCGACCTCAGGGGTGTTTTGCAAAAGTTTTGCCCATTAACAATAATACTCTGGTGAGAACCCTGATTTAGCTTTAGTCTGCCCAGTGATGCCGAGTGTGTTTCTGACGCTTTTAAACGAGAAATATCGATCTGCATTTTGAAATTTGAAAAAATACGCGTAGGCGGACAATTTAGGACTGCCAACTTATTAATGTTTGAAGTTGAATACTGCCTACTCCCCTGTGCAAAGTTGCAATTCTCCGCTAATATTATATTTTTAAAAAGAAAACTAACAGTATCTTTTCAATTTATTCGTGAATTTTCATTGCCGACTTAATTTTATTTCGACGTTGCTAACTTCCTGCCATACATTATTTGAGGGGCTTGGATGACAAACACCATAAGTGCAGTTTCTGTGATTTCAAGAAATACGTATTATAAGTTTCAAAATTACATTGAGCCTTATGGTGGAAGGGAAGTTTAAACTCACTTTTTGATTATTTAATGTTGGATTTTAGTCTTGAATTTTTCACAGAATATACTGTCATTAGATTTAGTTGACTTCATGAATATCTTTTGTTCAAAAACTGCACTCATGCGCCTTGTCCTCCAATTCCATCGTTTGTTAAATGGAAAACGACTTATCGTCAATGACTTTCATTATTTTTCTTATCTATGCAAAGAAAATTCTGTGAAAGTTTCGAGGAATAATGTTGATTTCATTCTCCTTCAAAAAGATAAAATGGGAACGACGATTTTCAAACACCGCACACGAGGTACGTAGTCATCGGCGTGGCGTGCTTTGCGATATATCGATTGGCCTGCCATTCAATCCTATGGACAAGGATCGATAAATAGGGTGTCCGCAACGAACACCTTAAAAATTGCCTCTTCATCATAGCTTCAAATGGGTAATTATCGATAATCGATCATTCGCGCCTCACCACTGTACGTAGTTTTGGAGATTCACCGTCGATTTACAAAAAATTGCAGTGATTTTTTGGGTTGTTTTCTTGAATTAATAGAACACACTCATATTCTGAAATGTTGCAAAATGAGGTATGCATTTTTCGGCGTCAGTGATTTATATGTTTGATAGGTCCAGATATAAAATTAGCACGGTCGAAAAAGTTCGCAAACAGTCGCATCAGGAAGCACAGACAAAAACCCCACAAGGCTCCATTAAACATAACCGGCTGTTTGGGTTTTTCAAATCCCAAGCAAAAATTCTACAAACGAGTCAATGAAATCACTTTCAAGCTATGCGTCTGTTTTAACCATTATCCATAAGAAATAACTTTTCTTTTAGCTCTAGCTGAAGTTTGCAACAGGCCCATTATAAAATTCGATGTATCCCTTAAATATTTAGATTCATCCTGAAATCATCTCATGATGATAGACATCATTTACATAAATGCGTCCAATGGAGATGTTGCATGTGTGAGGGATTTGCGATTTGACCATTGATTCTTATGTAAAAGTTCGCGAGAAACACGATGGACTCACGACTGGTTTTCTCTGAAATCAACTCCCAAGCTCAAAAAAGCTCTCAAGTTGAGGCCAAAATGGAGGGGATATCCCACGCTATCCTGACAGTCCACCTCTACATCAAAACAAACTCTCCATACATAGATAGGGAGCAAATAAATTGACAGGACTACCACTTTATTTGGGAACTCCAAGACTGAAAACACGGCAACCCTGCTAATGTATTTGCTCCCTATCTTTGCATGGAGAGTTTGTTTTGATGTAGAGGTGGACTCTCAGGATAGCGTGGGATATCCCCTCCATTTTGGCCTCAACTTGAGAGCTTTTTTTGAGCTTGGGAGTTGATTTCAGAGAAAACCAGTGGCACCATCGTGTTTCTCGCAAACTTTTACATAAGAATCAATGGTCAAATCGCAAATCCCTCACACATGCAACATCTCCATTTTCGTTAGATCTTTTGTTTCGAAAGTGATAGAGGCAAATGTCGGCAACAGCGTTGAACGGACGATATCATTTGTGCAACATTCATTTTAATTACTGCGGTTGTAACTTTTCCAAGGAGTCTCTACCGGTGCTCGGCCCGGCCGCTACGGTGATCTAACTTTTCGAATTTCGTAAATTTCAATCTAACGAGCTTAACATCAACCTTCGTTACACTGTCAGTGCTCGCGCGGAAACTCCCCTGAATCGAAACAAAGACTCACTCACGATTGTAAGCGAGCAGATTTTTGCGAAAACTTTCGCGTTAGTTAATAAAAAGTAAATGAATACAACTGGGTTGGAACCTTGTAGAACGGCGTAAATCCACACTGAAAACAAAGATTGGTAGAATTTACCATTCCTTCACGCTGTATTTCACACAGAGTCAATTCAGAGTCAATATTCTGCCAGATGAAAGGTAAACTTTACTATATACTGATACAGGTAACCATTCCTCTGTAAAGATCGGCATTGAATTCACGCTGTGTAAATACAGCGTGAGGGAATGGTAAATTCTATCAATCTTTTTTCTCGGTGTACGTATAGGTGTTAGTTATTAGTTAGTTAATATATTTTAAGACATTCAGCGTCACAGGCTGTATATACTCCCATTTTCAAAATTCTCTGTAAAGACGTTAATAGCCTGTGACGCTGAATGTCTTAAAATAACTATTATATAATATCTAAAACTAACTAACTAACTATTAACCAGAAGCGCTCAGTAGTTAGATGATATATTTCTATGGTAACGATAACGCAACAGCTGTGTTATATGGAGGCGAATTTTGACAGGCTCAGAGAAAGTCATCACCGGTGGAAAAAGTTTCGGATGGAAGGAACTCGATACCTGGACTTTCAGACATAATAATAACATAACTATAAACTTCCTGGCAAAGAAAAGTTTGGGAATGTTACTTATTTCATTCGCTAATTCGTATTTTCTAATGTTTAAATGGGGTATTATTAGCTAGTGAAAAGAAAATTCTGAGAATCTCGTCGGCCATGTTTTGTTGAGTTGGTGAGCCATTCAATCGATTGAGCGCTCTACTTTAAGGTCTGGATACACGAAAAAATTCTGATGAAAGTAGACCAGTTGATGACTGATGGTCACCATGCAACAATCCTCTTTGATCAAAATTGAACGGGCCGTCAAATTTTGATCAGGATGGAGTGCCACCATTCATCATTCCTGCCGCACAAAACATTTCTGCCAAGTTTTCATTTTAAAACTAAGCAAAGTAATGATTTTAAGACTGATGACTCCCAACTTTTGATGGTAATTGCCTCGGGAATTTTATCGTCAATCGATACCTATAATAGAAGAACTCTAATGGCAAAACGAAAATAAGGAGCTCCTGCCTAAAGCCCTGGATAGACGATCAAATTCCGAACCAATTCCGATCAAAGTAGACATGCTGATGACTGATGGTCACCATCTACCATCAAATTTTGACGGGCCGCACTATTTTGTTCGAAGTAAGATCAGAATGGAGTGCCGCCATTCATCATTTACTGCCACAGGAAATATTTTTGCCAAGTTTTCATTTTAAAATTAAGCAAATTAATGAGTTTAAGACCGATGACTCCCGTCACTTTGATGGTAATTGGTTCGGAAATTTGATCGTTTATGGAGACCTTATAAGCTGAGCGCTTAAGATTCTACATTCTTTGACATCTAGATGCTTCCTCTTCGAGCAGAACTCATCTCAAGCTGGCAATGCGGGCTGAAAACACGGCTCCGGTCTGGAATCAGATCAGCAGACGGCGGGCTCAAAGCCGCTTAGCCTAATAAAATCAGCTCATCTGGCAGCCGCAACGCCACTCGGGTAAGTGCTTCCTATCGCGCGCGTGAAAAATCGCTCCGCTTTGCTGATCCGGAGGCAAAGTTTTCACATCGCAGTGAATTTATTGTCTCGGCGCCGCCGCTCGCGCTCTCAGAAGTGTCATCAACAGACGTACGATCGCGGCGCCGCGAAAACCGCGCAACTCCCGCGGGAAACACGATACACATACGCGGTTCTTGTTGGGTGCGGTGCATACGCTGAAGCAGTGTTGCCCCGAACCCAGAGCGAAATTACCCTTTGTCCTGTTATGGATATTGGGGATTTGGGAGGTTGGCAGCCATGCGGGCGGTTACGTTGACATTCGGAGAGTAACGACTTCGACAACAACGGTCGCGTATTCATGATACTTCATCGAAACTCTTAATGTCTCCGTATTAGTCTTCGGGGCTCTTTTCACCTCCGACCGGGGGACTTCTTGATCTCTGCTCCTGGATTTGTCACCGCCAAGTTGCCGAAAGTTACGACTTTTCCTCGAGTTTTCAGGTGGGATTTCAAGCGAAGTGGCCGGGTAAGCCTTTAGAGAAGGTTAGAGTCACTTTTTAAGAAGGGCATGGACACGTCGAAAATTTTGAGGTTAGAATTGATCGGGTCATTTACAAAGACATAAAGACGGAGCGCTCGTATCTAAAAGCACGGGGAAAAAGTGAAGCTAGGTTCGGCGCTGCGCGCTTGTGTGAGTGTGTAAATGAGCGCGGGAATCCATGGCGGTATTAATTTTCACAATAGTAAACTGCGAGAGTAGGTGCACTTATCAAAAATTAAAAAAGCACGTATAAAACTTTGATTTTGCGAACATTTTCTAAGTTTCAAAGTCTTACCCGAGTCTTAATCTCCCGCTTGCTTTTTTAGTTGCGTTTGAGACGATCATTCACACATTTTGAGGGTATAAATTGGCAGTAGAGAGCTGCATGTCACTTGAAATCGCTGTTTTCGTGGGCTCTCTGGAGAAATAATGCCACTTACGGCTGTTTTGCTTGATATTACGTTTTTTTTTTTTTTTTTTTGCGCACTTACAGCGTACAGCTTTCTCATTTGTCTTGTCTTCATACAGTTAAGAATAAGTTTAGTGTTTTCAGCTATTACAGTGACTTCATCTACGAAAGATCATACGAATGTGAAGGAAACTCGATTTCGAAAAATTGGCTCTTCCTGCTCTCCTCACTATTACGGCGGAGTTTCTATTCGCTAATAGTTTCGTTGTAATTATCAATGTCACCGAATGATCAGCGGAGCAACATGGGCAACTATTCGTGCACCATCAGTGTTGTAAATTGCATACTCGATTATTTGAAGGCATTTTATCATCCTACGCTGCGCATCTCATGGATGTGCATTATTTTCGTCAACGATTAATGTGTTTTGACGCTTGGTCGTTAACTCCGCGTCTAGTAGTCCTCCGGGCGGAGGCCGCAGCAATATTCTCATGCCGTTGACGTGGTAGTTTTCCTTAGCACAGCAGTATAGCGATCAAACTATCGATGTCACCGAATGATTAGTGTAGCAAAATAGGCAACTATTCGTGCACCATCAGCGTTGTGAATTGTATACTCGATTATTTGAAGGCATTTTAAAATCCTGCGCTGCGCTCTTCATGGAGTCATGGTATGCGTTATTGCCGTTGACGATTAATGTATTTTGACACAAGCAATCGAAACTATGAATGTCACGGAATGAATAGTGGAGCAATATAGGCAACTATTCGTGCACCATCAGTGATGTAAATTGCATACTCGATTATTTGAAGGCATTTTATAATCCTACGCTGGGCATCTCATGGATATGCATTATTGCCGTCAAGGATTAATGTGTTTTGACGCTTGGACGTTAACTCTGCGTCAAGTAGTCTCCCGGACTGCGGCTGTAGCGATATTCCCGTGCAGCTGACGTGGTAGTCAGCAGCGCGCGTTGAGGCTGGTATTTAGATGAA
This sequence comes from Bemisia tabaci, assembly GCF_918797505.1. Lineage (NCBI taxonomy): Eukaryota > Metazoa > Arthropoda > Insecta > Hemiptera > Aleyrodidae > Bemisia > Bemisia tabaci. Next base: position 3,023,821 of record NC_092801.1, on the reverse strand, counting down.
GTTTTTTAAGGCCGGGCTTCCGGCGATGATAGCAATGTCTTCACCCGACTTAAATTGCCTTATCCGACTTCACCATCGCATAATTACTTAGATTACCTCGGGGCCAGGTCGTTACATTTCCATCTCCCGACGAGCGGGACCACGGGGAAATAATTAAATCTCGTCTCTAAGATTCGACGCTGGCTGGCCCCGGCCTTCGAGTTGAATTTCGCCAGCTCAGGATTTTTTAATGCCATTATTTTTACGATGAGTATTTTGAACGCTCGTTAGTTTGCATCCTCTCCGTTATTCCCGTGTAGTTCATTCTCGCTTCGTTGCCAGATTGGAGGCTGTTAATCGTAAACCGAGAATATGAACGCATGAAGGTGATTCGATGAACGCTATGTTTTGCGTCAGAGCGACCTGCGATGTGTCGCATCAATTCGCTCCATAATTATTTCATCTACTTGTCATTTTTTTCGAATTTTGAGATCGCACTTCTGTTGTCATGAGACTAAAAAATTCATGTGCCTTTGACGAAGAAATTCAACGTAATAAAGGCAGGGTTTTTTTAGAGGAAAAATATCGTATTCGAGTGCAGTTTCGAAATCAGTATGGAATGCGATATTTTTTCTCTAGAAAAACCCTGCCTTTAATACGTTAAATTTCTTCGTCAAATTTGATACATGAATTCTTTAGTCTCACGACAACAGCAGTGCGATCTCCAAATTCGAAATAAATGACAAGTAGCTGAAATTATGGAACGAATTGGTGCGAAATATCGTACGTAGCTCTGACACAAAAAATGGCAACCGTCGAATCAACTTAATCGTAAACCGAGAATATGAACGCATAAAGGTAGATCTTCAGCTTTTGCGCAATGCATTCTGGATACGATCAATATATCTCAAATTTCAACCTTACGGTGAATATTCTGGGAAAATCTAAATTTCAATCCATGGATAAATCATTGAAGAATGCTCCGGCCGAAAATCATCTTCCAAAATCTTGAAATAAAGTCGAGAGTATACTGTTTACATTTTAAAACCCATTTCAATGTATGAATATAAATGGTTGAAACAGTACTTTTGACTTTTTTTGAGATTTTGGAGGATAATTTTCGGTACGAACTTTCTTCAATGAAAACAGTACTTTCGACTTTGTTTGATTAAGAAGATGATTTTCCGTACAAATATTCTTCAATAATGTATCTGCAGACTGAAATTTAGATTTTTCCAAAATAATTCACCTAATGGTTAAAACTTTTGATACATCGATCGTGGCCAGAATGAATTGTGCAAAATCTGAAGATTCACCGAAAAAAAAAAAAAAAAAAAAAAAAAAACCCAATGGGACACTGAGCAGGGTTTGAATGGACCACTAAACAACGTATGGAGTTAAGGAATCTGATACATGTCTCTAAACCAATATTTCACGAGGAATCTGACCTCTCCCGTTGACGTAATCCACTGTGCGTCTCTTGACGAAAGGACCTGTTTAAAAAACTACTATGAATATCTCACTGAAAAGTAGTCGAACGTTGACTTCATTGGATTAACTCTAAGAATTGGACTGCATTTTGCGATTTGCAGCTATAAATTCTAACTCATCTGAAAAAACAATTATGTGCATATGGAAACTATTGGCACATACGTTGTTTTTTTAACCGGGCCGAAATGTATAGTTCTTAATTGCAAAATGTAGTCCAATTAGACAACGTTGTGCTTACGAACAAATTATGACTAGAATAGCACAAACTTGAGGTTATAAGGACAGCAAGTGCTTCTGTGCTGCTGTAAGTGCTTTAATTAAAAGCCCTAGGATCAAAAGATAAGGGATAATAGAATCCGACTTTGAATATTAAATAAAATTACGGCGCAGCTGCAAATACTTAAATATTCAATTCTATACTTTCCCTCTCTGAATGTCGCATTTCTTTAGTATAATATACTAAGATGTTTACTGTCTTTGAAAAAACAAATGAAAAATATCTCGTTTTGGAATTTACACTTAATAATGAAGAAGCAGGAGTAATTTAACTAAATAAGAAAAGGAACTCAAATCAACAATATAATGCAAAACAATTTGGAAAATCTCGTCATGCAAATACAAAAGATTCGAAAACGCCTTCAATTGAGGCGTGATACCTCACGCATTCCGGAGAGTTCGAATAGTTGTATCCCTGCGCCTTAGCAAGGCGATGGAAGCTTAATATTTAAGTAGCGTCCCCGCTTGGTTTTTCGGTTTTCCTGTGCCGCTACTGCAGTTTCGACCTTTGAGGCCGTAGTTTAAGGGCGCTAATCCAGGATTTTTCTCAAAATTTTCTCGGAAATGTTTAAACATCGGAATGTATTCCGTCAGACGTCATTCACTTGTGCGCACCTGTTGTTTGACAGCATAATTCGAGGCGATCACGAATGGCACTTAATTCAAATAATTGATGGGCACCATCAATCGGAACAGCGCCCGGAAAAACGCGATCGCCACCGGAAACGCCCGAGGATAACTCACGGCGCTAACGACGAACTGCACTATACGAAAGGACTCGGGCGTAAAATCACCGCGCCGTGTTGCCGAGTTGTAAAAATATCATGAGATAAATGAGGAAGAAATTAAAACATGGGTAAAAATAAAAGTTTAAAGAAATTCCCTATTTAAAATGTAAATTTACGGTTTCTTTCAGCCTGAAAACAAACCTTCCACCTCACAGCCGATGATGCCTTAGAACACAAATCAAAGTTTTCCGTCGAACTGATCTTAAATCATATCCTACAATTTCGTGGTGCTTTCAGATCAGATTTGTTCATTCAACTCGACCATCCTAACCGAACAAACATATACTTTGCGATTGAAAATTAGAAGTATTTATGCTAAAAGGAATTATGTTGCGCGCAAACACTATGCCCTTAGTACCTTTTAGCATAAATACGTCCAATTTAGCAACGTTTAAGTATATTTACGTGCTTTGGTCTGGAGAACGACATATTTTCGACTTCATCGACGAAAGACGTCTCTTCATCGCTCAGCAACATAAAAGTTACGATTCATGGCAACTACGAAAATTCTTGGACGCAAACAGAGACCTGGGCAGAGTTGCCTTTTTCTGTAGGAATTGCTCAAATTGAATCTGTGTTTCAAAGAAAGGTGCAAATCCAAAATTCTTTTAGTTTTGAAATTTTTTTTTTTTTATTAAGGGTACTTGCACATTTTCTGAGACCTTTTTATTATTTACTTATAAAAAAAATGAGCAACGCCTGTTAATGGTTTGTTTTTACTAATATAAAGTCTATAACTTAATTCTACAAAAATAACGAAAAACAGGGATGAAACTTTGAAACCCCTCTGCATACCTCCTTTTTCACCAAATATTATCTCACATTCCCTTCATTTTCTTGAATGAGGACTTAAGTTTAAAATTTTAAACGAGATTGAAACAGTGTTAAACAATTGCCCGCCTGAAAAAAGTATTTCAGAACTTTCAAATAGATTTAGACTTGTCATTTGAACATTCCCGAAAATCAAGTACGGTATGCTCGTAATTTTTGAAAATAAATAGGGAGAGGTCGATACATTAAATTTAAAATAAATTTTCGACGAACTCATTCCTTTCCCTCTGAAAATTTAACTTGCTAACCGAGCCACGCCTTGGGCTAAAATTTTCAAGGAAAAGAAAGTGAATTTGTCAGAAATGTGTTTTACATATTTTACTCTCGAGCGTTTCTTTCGTAAGTAAATACTTAATACAGAGGAGAGAAATAATTTCACTCCTGGGCAACTAGTTCGTAGACCTACGTAGAGCACTTACATGAGGAGAGTACGGAGACGTTGAATGGAGCTTTTAGGTAACCTTTATACACAAAGAATATCCCTACCTTATTTCAGATTCCAATATTAAGCCAGGATGGCCAAGGAAGTTCCTAAATGAACGTTTTTCCGCAAAAATGAGTAAAATAAGTTAAATACGGGCTTTAAAAAAAATTGATTGTAACCATAGTAATAATACATCACTCTGGAAGATTTGAACTCATAGTGAACCCTTGTGGGCCTTAAAAGCTCCATGAGGACGTAACCACAAAATTACCGAAATGTTAGCACTCTCCTTGTATTGGTACTCTAGACTTAGGGACCTTTACCAGGGACCGATTCAATTATCTTGATTGTGAAAATCTGGCAAATCCGGGCGCGGGTATCTGTGAATCAAATAAAATTGAAAGACTCAGCTCGTTGCTGCAAACAAAACTTAATCCACGGTGAGCTTATTATTGTCTTACTCCTTCCCAACTTTTCCCAATTTTGGTCGCCGGCTTGGAGACGCCTGTCGCCGACCTTCCAACCCCCCCCCCTCCATTCCCCCATCTACGAATCGTCGCCTCGCTGATAAAATAGAAGCAACGGTATTTTACAATGAGCCCTTTCGTTCGTTTGACTTCATGTTCTCCCGGGTTCACGTTAGAATCGAGTCAAGAACTCTAGTCTGCGGAGCGACGGAATATCTCGCAGTTGAATCTCCATTTGAAGCTATGGTAAAGAATCGATTATTAAGGTGTTCGCTGCGAACACCCTGTCTATCGATCCTTTTCCATAGGTTTAAATGGCATAACAATCGATATATCGCAAAGCACGCCACGCCACTGGACGGAATATCTCGGTTGTGCTAATCCCGTGCTGCGGATAGACGCTATTAGTGGTGACGTCACCAAAGGGGTTCTCCGTTTCATCGAAATGAATTCAAACGATAATGACGTAGCCTGTTTCAATGCCAACAATTTAAATAAATGTATACATGTTGCTTTCCTGTACAGTAGCGTCCATGTATAGCGTTCGTTGTGGTATTGATCAGTGGCGTGGCGTGCTTTGCGATCTATCGATATTTCTCCATTTGAAGCTATGGTAAATAATCGATTATTAAGGTGTTCCCCTTTTTATCGATACTTTTCCATAGGTTTAAATGGCCGGTCAATCGATTATCGCAAAGCACGCCACGCCACTGGTATTGATCTTTGCTGGGATTATGAGAAAACGTGATCCTGAGGAGAGTTCTTGGATTTCTCTCAGCGATATTTATTTTAGATCGAATTGATTGTGACCTTTCTAGAGATTTACACAGTGTGCTTAAAATTAATCGGAATGTGCCAAAAAATTCGACCAGTGAGTAAGATTATTATTTCTTTAAAATTGAATGTGTGAAGCTTCGCACATTAGAGAGAGCCCTAGGTTGGTCGTTTCATAAGGCATCCACCCTTTTCAATAGCAATCCAAAATGTGGGGGTGGCAATTTTCATACAACTTCAGTTCGTTCGGATTCCGAAACACGAACTCCAAAACAATAACGACGCCACGAAATCATGGATAAGTTGCATTAGTTCTAGATCCGTGCTGTATGATTAAAATTGGCCGAGGAAAATAATGAAATGTAGTTAATAAACAAGTTTTTGGGGTGCATATGAGCCGGAATGCAGCTGTCTGAAGAACAAACATTTCCTCGCTCTTTTGACGCATGGCTGCAACAGTAAAAAATTTAATAATCTACAAGCTTAGTACTTGGTTGTACCTTCCAAAGCGAGAAAAATGTTGTCATCAAAACATACACATTGCTGGATAACAACATTTTCTCACTTTGAAAGGTACAGCCAAGTACTGAGTTTTTAGATTTTTAATGTTTTTACTGTTTTTATCCAACTGGGGAAGGCTGATTTTTAGCCGAAATGTCTTGGTGGTATTTATGTGAAAATTAGCCTTGGTACCCGCTGCTTAAATTGGGTGCATTTCTATCAAATGGAACTATATTCATGAGGGCATGAACCTTGAGACCCATAAGAATGTATGCATAACAGGGATCACGTCCTAATGCACATAGTTCGGTTAGGCAGAAATACGTTCAATGGAGATGTTGCAAGTGTGAGGAATTTGCGATTTGACTGTTGATTCTCATGTAAAAGTTCGCGAAAAACACGATGGTGCAACTGGTTTTCTCTGAAATCAACTCCCAAGCTCATAAAAAGCTCTCAAGTTAATGCCAAAATGGAGGGGATATCCCACGCTGTCCACCTCTACACCAAGACAAACTCTACATGCAAAGATATAGGGAGCAAATACATTGACAGGGCTGCCACTCTATTTGAGGACTCCAAAACTGAAAACACGGCAACCCTGCTAATGTATTTGCTCCCTATCTTCCCATGGAGGGTTTTGCCTTGATGTAGAGGCGGACTCTCAGGATAGCGTGGGATGTCCCCTCCATTTTGGCCTCAAGTTGAGAGCATTTTTTGAGCTTGGGAGTTGATTTCAGAGAAAACCACTGGCATCATCGTGTTTCTCGCGAACTTTCACATAAGAATCAACAGTCAAATCGCAAATTCCTCACACATGCAGCATCTCCATTGTTATTATTGCCAACCGATATTTTCAACCCATTTCCCTGGAGAACTAACTCTTCCTTTTACCGTCGCAAAAATGTACAGAGCCATCGATGGGAATCTGGCCTCGGCTCACCGCAGAATCGGAGCCGGTGAGCTCTCGGCCGATTGCGGGCCCTTTGAAATGTCCTTTGAAATGTGCGTCATCAAAAGACTCATCACGGCCGACCATCTAGTGCGAGTCTCCATAGAGACGTGTAACGTAATCCCCTTTGATGACAAAATCCTATCAAGCAGGTACTTTACGAGGGAATCGTCCGCTAAAGTGGCTTTTAAGTTGTTTGAAATGGCGGTCCCCCGTCCTACGCAGGGATCCCCGTTGATAATGCGTGCTGCATGCTCTATCTTTCTCGCAACCGTGCTCCATCCTCGAACCTTAATGCCACCATTTAATGTGACAAGATCGTCCCTGTATGATACATCTTTGATCCGTCTCAGAGTATACTTTTATCACGTAGATTTGGACCGAGTTCATAAGGAAGGAATCGCAATCCATCTTTTCGGAAACATTGAGTTAGCAATTTTTTCGAGCTCCACTAGCCGTATATTTTCTCCTGCCAAAAACTAAAAGTCGAAAACCTTAATTCCACCGTTTAATGTGACAAGATCGTTCCTGTATAATACATATTTGATCCGTCTCAAAGTATACTTTTATCACGAAGATTTCAGCTTTCTAGGTGAAATTTTGTGGGTTCAAGCGCGGAATTAGTAAAGAAACCTTGCTTTTATCCGAGTTTCACATTGAGTAGCGCAAATTGCGTCTAACTGAATGATGAATGCACGTCGGAAGAGACCTAGGATGTCACTACCAAAGGTGCTCCGAAATAACCCAAGTTTATGCCTTTAAATTTTTTTAGAATAACCCATAACCCATTTCAGCTAATCTAGAAGAAAAATGTTCAAGTTTTCAAGAAATTACAAGTCGGCCAGGCTGGCCTAATGGTCAGCGTGTCTGACTCTAGGTCAGTAAGGTACCGGGTTCAGATCCCGGTAGTGGCGTCAAATTTTCACGGAATTGACGGAACAGATTCTACTCGGCCTTAACCCCTGAAAATTTGAAAGGGCTGGAGCATGGATGTCCCTATCGCCCTGATGTCTGTAGACAATAAAGCTACGCTTTAGGTGGCTGTAAACCTCAAAATACGGTGTACACTCTAGCAGGCGCAGTATAGGCAATTTGCACATCGGCCTATTAATGTAAAAAGGTGTAGCGTTTGAAGTATTCTTACGATCTTGAAGGCGCTAGATTCCTGACGGACAAAAAGTCAATAAGCCGGCAAATAAAGAAAGAACAAAAATACAATGACTAGCTTTTCACCGCAAAAATTGACCGTCTTAAGCAGGAATGAACCAAGCCACATCAGCCATTGCCAAATTTAATCAAGCAATTTGATTTTTTACACGAAAAAGGTCTTGCGGTTGTTTGTGCAAATTTCAGTGAATATTCTGCGTAGTACGGAGCAAATTTCTTAAAATTTTCAAAGGAGTTCGCACAAACATTCTTTCGTAAAAAATTATATTGCCCACTTAAATTTGGCATTAACTGACGTGGCTTAGCGCCTTTCTGTTAAACGCGGTCCAAATAAAGTGTGACAGGAAGTCTGCAGCTTCGCGAACGAAAACACTTAGTTGCGCACAGGGTGACACAATTTCATGAAAAATGAAATCTTGAAATTTCACGCGAAATATTTAATGAAATTTCAGATATTAATGAAACACATTGAAAAATACCGGTTCCTTTTCATGTTCCGCCTAATGTAAAGATTGTGACTTTCTTCTGTTTGTGTGTGTTTGAGTGTGGGTCACACACTCTAACCCCTGAAAAACATGAAATATTTCACACCCTCATGAAATTGCATGACCTGTTTCCCCGAAATTTCCAATCATTCATTTCTTTCTACGTTTCATGCCACCCTAGTTGCGCACCGTGGCTGTCGATACAAAAACTCCCCTTCAATCGGTCTTCAATTCGACAACAGGGGTGAGAAGGAATGGATGCAAATGTGAGCGTGCGGGAAACATCGTTAAAGCGAGGGAGGGTGAAGTCGGAGCGTGATGCGGTGCGGACTCGAGCGTGGCTTCATCAAAACTAATGAAAAATTGAAAAGTAAAAACTACGGTGTAAACATTCTTCGGGGTGAGGGCAACCCCCTCAGTCAATGAGGGAAGAACGCTGGCGCCTGGCAAGCCTCCAGGGTGGAAAGTGCATTCCAGGCTTGCCAGTTTTCGCCCGAAAATAATTGAGCTCAACACGATTAATGAACTGAATCGGCGGGAGGACTCGGTGGTTTAATCACTACACAAAGTCAAGAAATAATATTCACAGAAAGAGACAATAACGAGGGTGAAACTATCAGACCGTGTCTGCCGTCATAGCGAAGAGAGCCGTAAGTGCAAAAATGAAGTTTTGAGAAAATGGGCCTAGAAGCTTCTGAGTGGAACATTTTATTAAAAGAAGCTTCCGGTCTTTGTCAAATCGCAACCAATCATTCGATAGACTCTTAGAAATCATTTGGGGAATTAAAACTCGTCCGATTTTATTTTAAAGTACATACATGAAAAAGGTAAAATTCAGTTTCATGTTAGGTTAGTATTTGGCAAGACAGCCGTAAGTGCTATCTTTTGCGTGCTTTTGTGGTAGCGTGTTGGACACACAACAAACACATTTCCAGGTTAGAAATCGGCAGATGAGGGCGGCAGTCCTCTTGAAATCACTGTTTTCATTGGCTCTCATGCACCTACGGCTGTCTTGAAAAAAACTATGTCATTTTTTGTGCACTTACGGCTTTTCCATACGTCTCGTTTTCATTAAATTAGGATGAATTTCGCTGTTTTAGCTGTCTCAGTAATTTCATCTAAAAGAGTTTAGACGAATTTTGAAGAAAACTCGATTTTGAAAATTTTGCCCTTACGGCTCACTACGCTATCACGGCAGATGTATCTCGTTTGCGGAGTTAAAAAAGCTCCGTTCCCATTTCATTTTTTCGAACGATCAGCACAACAAATCAGAATCATTCCTTGACGTTCTTATAAAGCTTCCTTTGCACTAAAAAAAAAAATTCATGAAAGTTTTCAAGAATTGACAATGAGTAGTTTTCCGTCAAAAAAATAAGGGATGACAAGAAGTCTGCAACGTCGCAAACCGAAATACGTACCATTAATTTATTTAGGAGACTAAAAAATACACTAAAATGGGCAACCAAGGCTAAAGACAAACAAACAGAATGCCTGGGACGTTTCGGGGTTGTTTCAACCTCCTCCTCGACCAGGAGTCAAAATATTTATAAAATTATTGAAATTAAGAAGCCCTCTTCGTGATGATAAAAAAGAAAGAAAGGTTACCATCTTTGTTAGGGAGAGGTTGTTATCACGAATGAAGGTCTAACGAGTTTCTTAGTTTTTGTAATTTTATATACTTTCTATTTCCTTGTCGAAAAAGGGGTTAAATCTACTTTGATCCGTCCCAAGAATTCTGTTTGTTTGTGTTTAGCCTTTGTTGCTCATTTTCTAGTGCTCTTTGGTTGAATTATAATTATTTTTGTGTATTTTCCTTCTCTGTGATTGGATTAGATTTTGCAATAAGGAATCACTATCACGGGATCTTCCATAAAAGCACATTTCACACATGGGCAAACCAATGGCACATGTGTTGTTTCTAAAAAGAGCCAGAAGTAGAAGTTCCTCATTGCAAAATGCGGTCTTCTTAAAATATGGAAGTCGATTTCGGAGGTCAATTTTAGGACTAATGATAGATATTGATGACTGATTAGCAATTGGTTCGAAAATCTTGCTCTACTTTGAAAAACTCCCTTTGTAAAGTGCTTGCCAATTGCGAATAAAATTGCCTAAAAATTTTAAGAAAAAAAAATGTTCACAATTCCCTGAATTAATTTGACTTTTATTGAAAGAAATACGTCAAAATTTGAAGGCTCTAACGGCATTTTTCCTTAGCATGGCAGAGTATTCTAAAAACTTCGAATGGAGATGTTGCATGTGTGAGGAATTTGCGATTTGACTATTGATTCTTGTGTAAAAGTTCGCGAGAAACACGATGGTCCCATTGATTATCTCTGAAATCAACTCCCAATCTCAAAAAACGCTCTCAAAGTTGAGGCTGTAATGGCGGGGATATCCTACACTATCCTGAGGGTCCACGTCTACATCAACACAAACTCTCCATGCAAAGATAGGGAGCAAATACATTAGCAGGATTGCCGTGCTTTCAGTTTTGGAGTCTCCAAATAAAGTGGCAGCCCTGCCAATGTATTTGCTCCCATCTTTACATGGAGAGTTTGTCTTGATGTAGAGGTGGACTCTCAGGGTAGAGTGGGATATCCCCTCCATTACACCCTCAACTTTGAGAGCTTTTTTGAACTTGGGAGTTGATTTCCAGGAATACCAGTGGCACTATCGCGTTTTTCGCGAACTTTTACATAAGAGTCAATAGTCAGATCGCAAATTCCTCAAACATGCAACATCTCCATAGTCTAAAAAATTTGAATTTTAGCAGAATGAAATTTGGCAACATCCGATCTTTGATACGGGGTTTCTCCTCGGCGGGGCAGAAATATGGAGCTCGCTGAAAAACCGCGATGAAAAACGTCGGCGAGCGGTTGAACAAAACGCAACTAGTGTTGGAACCCGAAGCGCCTCGCCGAGCCGAGGCGACGATAAATATTTCGAGTGGATTTTATTAATTCCCCCATTGTAACTTAGCCAAACTCTAATCGAATAAACTTAGCAATTAAGGGATTAAGGAATTCAAACTGTTGAATTGTAACGCCCAACGTTTGAATGAAACCTCGGCCGGGAGTTGTCAACTCTATCGAAAGCCACCCTCCACCACCACCCAAAAACAAAACCGCGTAAGTGTAACGGTGAGTTCGTTGGTAGATATGTTGTTTTTGGTGGTGGTGGTGGCGCACCGTGGGTTCCGGCAACCGGGCCAGGAACTTCCGGACAGGAAACGACTTAAATAAATTCCGAGCTCGCTGGTAATTGATTGGGCCAACTTTTCGTTCCCAAAAATAATGCCGTGAACTTCCACGATGTCGATGAAAAAAGTTCTGGTTGAATATGACCCGGAGGACCCAACTTTCAACCCCCCCCCCTTCCGATTGATTCCGCCGGTTATTCGCCCCTTTTCGGTCCCTTCCGCCCCCCTCGGTCCCTGCCGCTCGGCCCAGAAATTAATTTGCCCTTTGATTTGAAGGTTTATTCATTTTCGGTGTTTGTAGCGATCGGCGAAGTTTGTTTTGACGGTTTAGACGGTCCAACTTCGGGCCGACTTTCGACGCTTTTATGTTCGGCTCTTCTGTCCTGCTGATCAAAAATCGCGTTTCTTAGAGAATAATCTTATGGACATATGTTGTTTTTACTCAGCTTCGTTGTCTCGTGGTTTAGTCGCCATCTTAGCCTCGTTATACTTGTCATTCAAACGGATCTTATCACTCCGGCTCCAATTTAGAGCGTCTTTCCTTCCGTTCGAAGCAGTGGCGTGGCATGCTTTGCGATCTATCGATATCTCCCCATTTGAAGCTGTGGTAAATAATCGATTATTAAGGTGTTCGCTGCGAACACCCTATTTATCGATACTTTTCCACAGGTTTAAATGGTCGATCAATCGATATGTCGCAAAGCACGTCACCCCACTGCTTCGAAGACGTTGGGGGATGATGAGAACAAAGGTCGATGAAAAGGTTTTGACTCACTCTCTAATGTGTTCAGTGAGAGGAGAAAAAGATTTCTTTTCATGGGAAAGAGAATGAATTCACACGGAGGAAACTCTCCTTAGTGTTAAAATCGGTCAACTGTGTTCGTCTGTAAGTCGTATTTTTATGATAGGAATCTCACTGACAAGTATGATCTTCGGAAAAGGCGTTTCTATTTCAAACATTGTGCTTGATCATTGCAACTGGTTACAATGATTTAACACGGTGGAAAATAAAAAATACGAGTATAATAGGTACGAGCCCGCCTTAAAATTTTTGAAACCCGCAAAATTGTCTTCCTTCATTTTGAATTCTTTGCAGAGGCAAGTTATTTTAATCCCCTTATTGGTTCCCGAGTTCGAATCCTACTTGAGATCCGTTGAAATTTCCCTTTTTATGATGCTTTATCCAGGGTTTCACGAGAACTCCCAGCGTGAATGATCGATTAAAGATATTTCTCCATTTGAATCTATGGTTAAGAATCAATTATCAAGGTGTTCGCTGCGAACACCCTGTTTATCGATCCTTTTCCATAGATTTGAATGACAGATCAATCGATATATCGCAAATCACGCCACCCCACTGATCGACTCATAAAAAATACGAGGTCTCCTAAAGAAAGGAACTAATTAAAGGAAGACTATATGTATAACCCTTAACTATTGCATGTACATGTTTTTCCCCGAAACTTCTCCTATACTGCCGTGCTAAGGGAAAATCTCGTATGAACCTTCAGGCGTTGCCAAATTTATTTTAATAAAATACAAATTTTTAAGAGAGTATGTGAATTTTTTCACTCTAAATTTTCCGGACGATTTTGTAAGCAATTTAGTTTGAATTATCTGAAAATTCCAAGGGAAAATATGCATACCATTCTTCTAAAAACTCGGGAAATTTTGACAACTCTCGAATGTTCATACGGCTTTTTCCTTAGCACGGCTGTATGAGACCCGAATCTATTAAACTGAAGCTAAAACGTATGTGTTATCGGGTCTAGCTACTTGAGACTTCCTTTACGGCCACAGAGATCGAAAAAGAGACAAAACCCGTAATGAGCAAACAAATTAAAACTCTGAGGAGCATATAGGCCTTGGTTGGAACTGAGGATTTTGCAATTAAAATACCCACACCCTCACGGAGTAGATTAAAGATGAGACGAATGTTTGCTTTGTGCCCTTGAGTAATGAGCGGAGTTTTTTTTTTTTTTTTTTTTTTTTTTTTTTTTTCTCGTAACGGACGATCAAAGGTTTTGCGTCCAAGTTTTCTTCCTCTTTTTCAAAGTCTTCTCTCCTCTCCTGTCATATTTCCCCGAACGCAAACGGTGAACACATGTGACGTTAAAGACACGCATAATGAACGCATGTGCAATTGCAAGCCTCCGCGCCTTTGTGAGCGCGCGGACATCAAAGCGGCCCTTTTTACCGGGCGCTGGCCGTAATCGCAGACTATTAATGAAAAAATGCCGGCTCCCGTGTAGTATCAGTTTCTTTTATTTTTTAATCATCACTATCACACTCTTGTGATCCTGCTGCGATTAAAACCCATCGCTGAACGTATATTTTCTTGATTAATTGTGATAGAGACATTAATCCTTTCCGCTCAAGAGGAAATCAAATAATGAATAATCCTGTTCCGAAAGCTTTCAATAGCTTATGCATTCTGGGCGTAGAGGCTATAGGTTCCATTTTTAAGAGCCCCAGAAATTTCCAAGCTACGGCTCCCAAATCTGGAGCACAAAAACATGTGAGGTATTCTGCCGTACTAAGGAAAACGCCGTATGAACCTTCAAGCGTTGCCAAATTTTCTTCGATAACATACGAATTTCCTGGTAAAGTTATGAATATTTCTCTTCCAATTTTGCAAATAAATTTATTCGCAATTTCTTCGAAAGTCCCTGAAAATATCAAGAAAAAATATTAATATTTTTCCTCGAGAATAATCATTTTATGGGAGAAAATTTGGCAACACTCGAATGTTCATACTGCGTTTTTTCTTAGTACGGCAGTACTCTACTGTGCTATGGTAGAAGGCTGTATAAACCATTCGGCGTTGCAAAATTTCCTCCGACAAATCACGACTTTTCAGAATTTTTTTAAATATTTCTCGTCCAATTTTTGAGAGGATTCCGTTCGCAATTTGATCGAAAAAGTCTGAAAATTCAAATTGACTTTTTGATGCTTAAAATTTGGAATTCGAGAACAATTTTTTTACAGCATATGCATTCAGACTACTTTTAATTGAAATCATTAAAATCTCAATTTTTTCAAAAACTACACTTAAGCGCCTGGCCTTCCAAGCCACTCATTAGTACATACTTTTATTTATGATGTTAGAAAATCTATTTTCTCGTTGTTTCTGAAGAGCGGCTTTCAGTGAGTGACAGTTCTTCAATAATATAGTGGCAAACTCGTTGGCGTTTATTTCGTCACATTTTAAATTTCAAGGGATGCTTCTAAAAGAAAATTTCACAAGGAAACCAATGGAACCATTTTTGAAACCTCAAAGTTGTGTAAAATCTGAGCTATAAGCTTTTAAAGTTTTCAAATTTTGCCCTACCTCCCCATCGACTCGATCCACTGTGCGCCTCCTAGACCCTGCTTGACAGCAATCATTGATATCTCAATTTTTTCAAAAACTGCACTTGAGTTCCTTCTCCTCGAAGCTCCTCAAATCTAGATGCGCGACGATCGATTCTCTGGCGATGAGGGTACTTCCACGCAAGTTCGTGGGATATTTCCGAGGAAACCTCATCATCCCGAACCTCACCTCGACGAGCTTTCTCGGAGCCCGCGGCCCGCCTTTTAATAACGTCATCCGCGCCACAAATTGCCCCCATAAAAATTTGCATAAGAACGCGGCCCCGATTTTTCCCGGGGTTTTTCGGCGTGGGAAAGCGATAAAACGAAATAAAGAGCTATTTGTTCGCCGAAAGAGGGAGAGCTTTAGACGGAGAGCCCCCTCCCCACCCCGTCCCCACCCCCGCGAGCTTTAAATCGCGGAAATTCCCACTCGCAACATTCCCCGAGCGCTGATTTGCTCACGAGGGTGGAGCAGTCGCGGGAAAAACCGCGTAAGTGCATCGTAATACCGACGGGTGTGACGCGGTTCTCTGCAGAGCCGGGGGGAATGATATTCAGCATACTTAAGCTCGGCAACCGTTTTGAAGGGTGAAAAATTACCTCGTACAAAGTTTCAACAGCTACCCTCGATTGTTTTCCCCGGGTCCGTATGATTTAGGGGTTGCTTGAGCAGTTCAATAGTGTTCAGGTTATTATGGTCTTTATTATTTTCGCGGGGTTTATTACGCGATGTGCCCTTTCTTGCCTTCCTCGAAATTTTTACCCTCGGAAGTTTTCAAAGCTCTCCCCCCCCCGCCTCTCCGTCACTCTCCATCGGGTTGCTCTCTGCTCTCGGATTTTGTTCGTGAAAGTTATGAACTTTTTTTAGGTTTTCTTTTTTTCGGGAGAGGAGAGAAAGTGTTTATTTTACTCCGTTCTCCTGACGTCATGAAGCTTTTCTGACGTGTCAGAAATAAATGAACCGCGATCACTCGAAGTTCACTTCCCATATTATTAGAACGCCATGAAGCACGCAGTGGTGTGGCGTGGTTTGCGATATATAGGTTGATCTACCATTCAAACAAATAGAAAAGGATCGATAAACAGGGTGTTCGCAACGAACACCTTAATAATCGATTCTTTACCATAGCTTCAAATAAGGAAATATCGATAATCGATCACGCTTCACCACTGGACGTCATGAAGCATGGAGAAAAGGGGAGGTCGTTCGAACCAAAATGGTCTGGAGTTTTGCACTTTTTGTTTCAGAGAATTAAGTTCTCACCGAGAAAAAAGGTGCGATTACATAAATCGTGCTAAAATCTGATGAAGAGAATCGAAATTAATTTTAAGTCAATTTATATCTTAATGTCAATTAAAATTACCTGTATAGGGTCTGCCGGCAACATAGTTCCTTTTAGCAGACATTGTCCGATTATAAGCCGCACCAAATCGACAATACGAGGAAACTTGACTTACGTAATCAAAAGCCGAGATATTAATTGAAACTCTTATCTCTGCGTTTTACCGCAGAGATTTAATCATGAATGAAGGATTCAATTTTTACTTTCGTTTATAACTTGTAGTCTTCATAATCAGTAATGAAGCATGAATGATCAATTATCGATATTTCTCTATTTGAAACTATGGTAAAAAATCAACTATTAAGTTGATTTCTGGAATCAAATAAAGTTTAAGGAAAAAAAAACATTTCATGCCACCAGTGTTTTTTAAGTATTAAAGCTGCTTGCATTGTTTTGAATTTGTGCCAAGAAATTTTGTAGACAGTATTTTGTTTATTCAGAGCGCCCTTTTTTTTGGGGGGGGGGGATACTTGCATATGCATAACAGCAGGGCTCACTTCATTATGCACTTAGTTTCGTTCGGCAGAAATATGTCTATATAGTTTTACTAGCCGTTCTGGACGCGCTTCGC
Source organism: Bemisia tabaci (assembly GCF_918797505.1). Lineage (NCBI taxonomy): Eukaryota > Metazoa > Arthropoda > Insecta > Hemiptera > Aleyrodidae > Bemisia > Bemisia tabaci. The sequence goes on along the minus strand of NC_092801.1, from coordinate 3,007,222 downwards.
GCGTCCGTCACGGCCAGCCAAGGGGCTGCGCCCCCCGGACCCCCGATCTCTCGCTACGCGAGTGACATTCGGCTCGCTCCGCGAGCCATTTTTCTTAGTGATTGGACATTTGATCACTAAGATGTATACATTTTGGAGACTCTGGAGGCAAAAATTTTCGTCACAGAACCTTGTTGCCGGAGCGTGCCATCATTTGCACATAAATAGATGTGTGGAGATGAAACGACGATGGGGATCGATCATTTCTTCAAAAACGCATTTGACTGGGACGTCATCCCATCGGGTGGCGGAAAAAGACAATCTATGGATCTCCTTCCGCGATTTGACTTGCTGAAGTGGCAAAAGTTCATCTTTACCTCTTAAGAAGATTATCGGTGGCGTAGCAGTGGTCTTAAAACTGCTCAACGATAGTATAGTTCGAGTTCCGAATCGCAATGAGCCCACTCGTGTTTTTTCTTATACTTTCATCGCATATAAATGTCTCTGATGTTTTTGTTTTATTCTCTCAGATTGCATATTAATAATCATATCCTCATTTCATTTCCTCTCCCATTCCTTTTTCCCTTTCTGGAGCATCTGTGTCCATTTACAATTATTATTTTAAAATAGCTTTCCTCTAGTATACAATTGATGCTTCAAACGGAATGAATTGTTTTAATGACATTTCCGGCTAAATCATGGGTTTTCCCAGGAAGGCAGCCGCTCGTCTCTCCCGGACTCTATTGTTGTCAGATAAGTTGCTTTTTTAGCACTTTTCCCAATTCAAATCCATGTAAAATATTCACATTTATCGCACAGTCTGGCAACCTATCGAGTGAAATAGAAAAAGGTAGAATCGCTGCAAGTCTGAATCCTTCGAAGTTTATATTTATAATGATGATATGATGATGATATGGCTAAGTTAAAAATAATTAATACCATGGAAGTTTCATTCATAAGTAAAAGATGAAAAATAATCAATTTTAAAAGATATTCTGTTGTCTAAAACAATCGCTTTTCACAAATTTGCATTCGAAAATTGTCGGAAATTATTCCATCCCTAATGTGGAGTCACTATGCTCTTGTAAAAGAATCATCAATGCCCCATCAGCCTCACTGTTCGGTTTAAGTCCCCCCAACCCCGGAATCCGATGGAATATCGAGAGCTCCCCCATTGTTGAATCGGGAACAAAACTGCCAAAACGGAGATAATGTGAGCGCCATGGCAAAGCAGAACAATAAACCGAAGCACAGAGTGAGCTAATGGGGATAATGAAACAGACGCGAACGGTCTATGCGGAATATTTCGCGTAAAGTGTTGGAAATGAAAAGGCCGCTCCGAATGCCGGCGCCGTGTACCGAGCGTGACATTGTGTGCAATTGGCAGAATCATGCGTTGTTTGAGCTCCAACTGACGTTGCCTACCTTGGAATGGACTCGTGAAAAAGCGAAATGTCAGCCTCTGTGAAATTTTCTTCTCGTATACCGACGCAGGACTTGCCCCGAGAAAAAGTATGATAACATCTAACCAATAGTCTACTTGATTTTTCATTTAGTGATACTAGTTGGCGAAAATAATCAGAAATATAGTAGCATTCATTAGAACTCTGGTGATACCTACCATAATATGGTAAGTGCTACCATAGAGTTCGGTGTTTATTACCAGAAACTCGCAGCATTATGTCCAGAGCACATGCCTACGACATGTATACTCTTTCAAGAAAGGTACTCCCGATAGTAGTCAAACTTTCCAATGTGACAATCCAAAGTCTTAAATAATTTTTCTTTGAACATGCCACAAATATCACAAAACATATTTGAAGTCAGTAGCTCAAAAAACATAGTTGTCCCTGAAAAAAATCATGTAAAATTCGTATCTGATATAATGTTAGAAGTAAAATACTGTCCGATTAAAACGCAACTCCAATCCCATAACTAGATAAACGCATATTTAACTACCTACAACTTATCCTGTAGGTCTGATGATAGCTATCATTAGGTGCTGTCTGCACGATATGACAAGTGTGTCCAACGGGAATGCTAGGCCCATCAGAAGTGAATATTACGCTCATATTAGTGCACATAGGATAATGCTTAGCCAAAACTAAAACCCTGCGCCCTGCGCTGCATAATCATAACTTCATGGAAAGCTTGTTTGTAGGTTGACGATGTGAATCACGAGCAGGAGCAGTGCGAGGCGTGAATGATCGAGTATCGATATTTCCCAATTTGAAGCTATGGTAAGAATCGAAGAATTATGGGAAAGGATCGATAGACTGGGTGTCCGCTGCGAACACCCAGTCTATCGATCCTTTCCCATAAGTTTAAATGGCAGACCAATCGATATATCGACATATTTTGCCACAGCGGTGAATTCGTCTAAATTAAATCGGAGAAATGTTGAAGGAGACTCGATTTCAAAAATGTGAAAATTACGACACTCTCCGCTATGACAGCAGTGTAGATGGGTTAAAAAAAAACTTATAAAGATCATGGGTCCACCATCAAGAGGTGAATTTCCGGAATGAAGCGTTGCACTGAGCCAAGCAACCAACAAGAAAGTACCTTCAAGGGTTGAGTGCATTGCAAAACAACTATAGATTTTACCATACTCTGACACAGTGATCCGAATATGGCAATATTTCTTGTTACTAGTGTTGCACCAAACAGGTATCTCTTTGAAGTAAAATTGTGCTTGTGTGTGAGCTATTTCCCTCTGTGGTGAGATATCAGCTTTATGCTGAATTTAACGCACGTTGCTTAGAAAACTTCAACATAACCGTCTTACGAACGTGCGTCCACCGCAATCGGTTGGACTAGTCTCTTTGGTAGAATTTGCCATATTATGGTATGTACATCAGAGTTCTGGTGAATACTACTATAATGGACGTGTTGCGTGTGTGAGGAATTTGCGATTTGACTATTGATTCTTGTGTAAAAGTTCGTGAGAAACACGATGGTGCCTCTGGTTTTCTCTAAAATTAACTCCCATGCTCAAAAAAAGCTCTCAAGTTGAGGCCAAAATGGAGGGGATATCCCACGCTTTCCTGAGGGTCCACCTCTATATCAAGACAAACACTCCATGCAAAGATAGGGAGCAAATACATCAGCAGTGATGCCGTGTTTTCAGTTTTAGAGTCCCCAAATCAAGTAGCAGCCTTGTCAATTTATTTGCACCCTATCTTTGCATGGAGAGTTTGTTTTGATGTAGATGTGGACTCTCAGGATAGCGTGGGATATCTCCTCTATTTTTGCCTCAGTTGAGAGCTTTTTTTGAGCTTGGGAGTTGATTTTAGAGAAAACCAGTGGCACCATCGTGTTTCTCACGAACTTTTACATAAGAATCAACAGTCAAATCGCAAATTCCTCACACATGTAACATCTTCATTCTGTTTATTTTTACTGTATGGTATCAATATGTAAAAATTCAAGTAAACCTTTAGTAGATAATACCAAAGTTTTTTCAGTGTGATAAAACCCTGATATTTGGAAGTTTCCACCTGTCGCCGATAGGTTACAATGGAGAGTTTCTATTCGCTTCCGGCCGCCCTGCCATCTTGGCAACGGGGCCCGCTGGTATAGTATGTGCGGAAGCGCTAAAAGACAATAGGGCTCTAATGATTAAAAGTTCATTGTGCAATAATGAGAGAATGAGAGGGGATGAGGGTCGGCGAACATCCACGCCGAGAGAGAAAGCTGTAAAATGTTTCCGTTCGGACGCGAAAACGATGACTTCGACTAATTCAGTTTTCACATTTCAGATCCGATCTCTGTTCGTTAACGTCATAACGTATGCCCGTCGGTCCGCCCCGAGTAGCAGTGATCGCGATAAAAATCGATTTTATCGGTTGGTTATCGCGATTTTATTGGTGGCAATATATTGAGATATTATTGCATTAAAAATTGCGATATATGGCGATTAAATCGCTACGAATCGCAATTTTTGGTCGGATAAAATCTATATTAAATTTCCATTTATGGCGATTTTTATTTCTAAAATATCGCGATGAATTGTCGGGCGATAAGCGCAATTTTATCGCGATAACATCGAGGATATTCGCTCAGATGTTGATGATGTGGCTCAATATATAGCGATTTTTCCGTTAAGAAATGTTACTTCGGTATTCCCTCATGTGATATTACGCCAGGGTGGATTCTGCACCAATATTGGCCGTTCCTAGCTTTCTGCAGGCTGATTATTGGCATGTATAGCCATAGAGATAGACAAAGAAGACGTAAGGGTATGGAGCGATCCTATTGGTTGAAATGAGTAGTTTCTTTAGACCAAGGGAGAAAATGATGGAACAACTATAGGGTCCCTCGTGTGTCACCTTTAGTTAGTCTATTACTTATCACCTTTGTCCATTGCAACCACCCGCTTCCACTGATAGGATCCCTCCATATCCCTTTTGTCCTCTTTGTCCATAGATTTGTCTATCAATTTCAATGATCTGTCTGCTGAGTGAAATATCGGCCAAATAACGATCAAAATTTTCGGCAATCCAGCCGAAATTCAGTGGCGTGGGGTGCTTTCAATTGAGCTGCCATTTCAACTTATGAAAAAGGATCGATAAACAGGGTGTTCGCAACGAGCACCATAATAATCGATTCTTTACTATGGTTTCAAAGGGGGAAATGTCGATATTCGATCATTGACGCCTGGCCATTGCCGAAATTTAATGATTTCCATTGAGAAACGAAAAAAAGTCTTATCAAAATATCAATTTTTTGACGTGCGCTTTTCACGGCGCTTGAGAAACCTCATTTTTTTTCAAAATGGTTATTGATGTAGATACATTGTAGCATATTTGAAGTGAAATAGACCATAATATTTCTAAAATTTCAAACATGAGAAACATCGTAACACATGTTGATGACGGTGCAGAGATGGAGGTATTCATGCTTAATGGATGTCTATGTCGCATGTGAAAAATTGAAAGTGCGAGGCGTGGATTTACAATGCTCCGCTCTGCGTTGCTGGTGCGTTATATTTTCAATTCGGAAGAAAAGTTAAAAAACGAGGCCCATTACGTGTCTGCGATTTTCGGCAAAGTTGCTTTGTAACCCTTGAAGCACCACCAAAAGTAAGACTAATGGAAACAAAAAACAACATGAAAATTGAGCAAGAGAAAGGATGTGCGTTGATTGATTGACGACGGCGCAGAGCTACAACTATTCGTACTTGATGGATGTCCGTGTTGCATATATGCAAAATTGAAGGCGCGTGCGTGAGCGAGCAATGCTCCGCTCTTTCTTGTTAGCGAGGTTTTGCTCGGATCCGGGAAAATGAGATGTGCTGTGCGTAAGACTGTACTGGCATGCTAAGGAAGAACGCCATATGTACATTCAAGAGTTGCCAAATTTGTAAAACATGCATTTTTGAGAAAATGCATGCATATTTTTTCTTTAAATTTTGAACAAGATCCAAACGCGAGAAACATAGGATGATCCAAGACAGGACGTGGAAGTAGAACGTGAAAAGCAGGCGATTTTCCATTGAGGTGTATTCATGGTTAGTTTCTCAATTTATTTTAAAGGTGCCTTAACACGCAATATTAGCCATTAACACCTTAAGAATTCAGAGCTAAAAAGGTTTAAAGCGTGTGAATGGTGAAATTATGTGCAAATGAATTGAAATTAAACAGAACCGTATAAAAAGGATTTGTATACTTATTGTCGCACCTCTGGCGTATGGGAGTGTTTTAGTTTCCGCATGAGCTTTGGAAAGCAGGGACTCATATGGGTAGTGGAGCTCATCGCAAAATAGAGTTCTGCCCTTACGTCAGAGGAGCGCCGTTATGTAGGGAGAACATGACACCCTCGTTCCTAATAGTGGAGAAAAACTGTGAGTTTTCTAACCAGTCTGAGAGTTTTAGGCTGTCACGATGCCATTATAGACGCTTATAGTGTAACGTCACACAAACGCGATATATATCAATTTATTCTCTTGCTGGCGTTGAAAGAGGTTATGTCATTGTTATTTTTCGGATCCATTCGATCTAATGGAGAATCCCTATGGTGACGTCATCGCTAAAAGCGTCTATTGGGGATCACGGTTAACAAGCAAGACGAGGACAGATTCATGACGTGCTTTGATTTTCCATGTTCTTAAATAGATTCTAAACAAACTTTGATCGATGTTTTCGTCAAACGTGCTTTTGAACAATGTTATTAATCAACTAATCATTCATTCTTTCCTCTAAAATTCCTTCTAACACTTGATTCAAAGAGATCCATAAAAGGCCTAAAACTGACGAGCCAATCAGAGAGCGACACAGACCAGACAAAATATGCCGCTTCATATATGATAGCCCTACTGCCATATGCCGAAACAGGGAAACACGTCGTATCTGCATACAGACTTTGCTAAATTTATTTCTGTAAAATAATTATTTTTTGAATGAAGTATCCTAATGTTCTCATTGAAATTTTTAGATGCTTTATATCAAATTGCGGTTATACTAATCTGAAAAATTGGAAGACAAATAATCACAATTTTCCCTGAAAATCTGTATTTTATCGAGAGGGATTTGAAATAACCTATCATGGTTCATGTCGTTGTTTCCCACACGATGGAACGTAACTGCATTTCAAGGTTGTGAAATTAATTTTAAAAAAATCAATTTTTTACAACATTGTACTTGTACAATTTTTGTACAAAATTTTTCTGATTTTTTATGAGGTAAGAAGATAAATCCGTGAAATTTTCAATAAGAAGTGTCTAAGATTCCCTTACTAGAAATACAATTTGCGAGGGGAAATTAGACCATATTGAAATGTTAATATTAATGATAATAATAATTTGTCAAATTAAAGTTAGAATATAAAAAATCTAACCTTTAATTTTATTATAGTTAAAAGACGAATAACTAAACGAAAGCATATCAATTACGCTGATAAACTGATTAAACTAATTATCTTCGTCTTTAATATTGAACATTTTAGTACAGATATTTACTAATTATTAACTAAAAATTAAAAATTCATTAAAATTAAATTATTTCGTTCTTTCGTAGGAGGAGCGGCGATACAACGTTCCTCTTTAGGCTGGCGATGAAAACGCTCCAATCAACACATCCAAACGCTACGAAAGTTAATGACACAAAATTTCCAGTATATCAAGTGTTGGAATGAAAGGAACGTATGGGCGACAGAAACCTAAGAATAACACGGGACGCTAAAGTACACGCACACACGCACACCACTTCGGTTCGAAAAAGCTTCAATAAGGCCGTCCGAGCTGTCGACGGTCGACGATTAGGGCTCCCAGCTGCCGACTTAAGAGTGATTAATTCCTCGCAAACAAATTTCAGCCGAGTCATTGGAGCTTTCAGCTTCTTGTTTTTATTCGGTTTTTAATCCGGCGGGCTAAAGTGCGGCGCACAATGGAGCAAATTGATGGAACACTGGAAAAAAAAAACACATTAGATCTAGAGTCCAGACTCTTGAAAACACTGACAAGTAAAAATACTCTTGATTCAATCGGATTTTTGCTTGAATCAAAACAAAATGCGCTTAAATTAAGAGGCTTGGTTCTTGATTTAAGCTAGATTCTGATCGAATCAAAAGTACTTTTTCTTGTCGATGTTTTTCAGAGTCTGGACTCAAGATCCAATGTGTTTTTTTTTTTTTTCCAGTGAAGAGATCGGACTGCGAAAGGACACTTTAAAAGCTCAGACCTCTGTTCATACAAAGCGTGGAAGTTTAAGATTGAAATTATTGGTTTTAATGTAGAGAAGGTCTAAAAGGCGCAATAAATACAAACGAACACAGATGAAAATATGTGTGTTCTTCTGTTACTTTAGGTTAATATATGAAGTGAAACACAAACCAACTCGAACTTTGTGTTGATTTTAGTAAGTTTGCGGTGAATTTAGCACAGGGAACAATGGAGAGACTGGGCAAATGTGCATTCTTCCGATTTCAACCTTGGTACTCACCAATCGTTTTTTATTAAATTTCTTCAAGAAAGCTGGCTAGCATTTCCTATTGAAGTTCTCAACCAAAGGCTGGGGTTATTTTGTGTTTAACTTCCTGTATTAACCAAAATTGTGTGTTTAAATTGAGCTCTGTGTGGAAATTGGCTTTAATTTGGTAAAATGGCATGAAAATCACGATGGTCGCATTAAGAGAGGTTGGAATCAACTCCTATGTGCGCATTTTGCGTGGTTTGGAAAATACTGTTTTAAATTTCAAGTCTCTGGAGGCAGTTTTCTAGTCACCGGTAACGAGCAATCGGCAAAAAGAGGTCTTGGTGGTTGCCACTAAATGCCTGCAGTTGCCGATTCGTTGTTCATTTGTTTTGTTACGAGCAACACTGAAAAAAAATTCTCGGCGTTTTTACCAAGGTCCGTTTGTACCTTTACCATCTCACTTTTTTACCAATTTTTGGTAATTTTACCAAGACAGACTGGTAATCTTACCTAAAAACCGGTATTTTTACTGTTTTTTCCAGGTAAGAATACCACTTTTATTGGTAAACAGTTCTCGGTATGTTTGCCATTTTATCTCGGTAATTCTACCACAGTCGATAAAAAATATTGGCGTTTTTACCAAGGTCCAGTAAAATTACCGAGAAAGTTCAATAATTTTACCGAGATTCCTCGGTAAAATTACCAATTCCATAAATGGTAATTTTACCAAGAAAAAACTGGGATCAAATAGAACCCTGAATTCTTAGTAATTTTACTTAGTACCCTTAGTTACCCTTTTCTTAGTAAATACACCGAGATTTTTTTTTTTCGGTGAAGGCGTGATCTTTAATAGTGGTCCATGCTTCGAATTGTTCGAGTATATTTCATCAATCTTGCAGGTTATGTTAATAAATATTATGTTTAGAATTTAATTTCATTAAACGCAAACTACCGGAGGTGCCGCAAGTTGCCGTTGCTAGTTTCTAGATACGGTGACTGGTAATTGCCGCCAGAAGCGAGAAATTGGAAAAAACGCGCTCCAAACTACTCAAATTGCGCACCAAGGAGTGGATTTTCGACTGTTTTAATGTGACCATCATGATTTTAACCCTAGTTTACGCCTAGGATTCCTTTCGCACCAGTGGCGTGGCGTGCTTTGCGATATATCGATTGATCTGTCATTGAAACCTATGGAAAAGGATCCATTAGTAGGGCGTTAATGATCGATTCTTTACCATGGATTCACGTGGAGAAATATTAATCGATCATTCAAGCCCACGCCACTGTTTGGCTGTTTCGCACGGCTGTATCTCTTGCTTGCAACCGACTCATTTCATCTTCGGCCCCTTTCAATACCTTGTGTTCCACAGTGCGGCGACTGAAATCCGAAACTTTCGCGCGGCTTCGATACTCGAGTTCGGTTTTTCAGCATCCCTACTTGAAACCTTCGATGTTAAAACCGCATATTTGTATTGTACAATGAACCGTAGAGTATAAGCTCTCCTACGGATCTCAGGGTTCCTCGGGTTACAGACTTGCTTAGTTTGAACATCTATGGATTCAACATTTCTCGCCATCGACTTGCCTTCACCCCAACCCCATTTCCACATTGGTGCGTGTCGGTAGTTGCCCTTGCAATTGAATGGGCTCCCGGTTAAAGAGATAGAGTTTGTTAATCTCGTTGATTTCAGTCTCGAACCTTGAGACTAATTATTAATGGTCCACCCGAAGTTGCCAAATCGGTGGGTTCCTGTATTTTTAGGTCACTCAAAATAATGTGTCGGTGATTACCAGTGGAGCGGTTTTCAATGAGAGCTGTTGATAAATTAGTGGTAGCCATCATCAATACTGCCGTGCTAAGAAAAAACGCCGTGTGAGCCTTCAAAGGATGCCAAACTTCTCCTAATATAATAAAAAATTTCAAGGAAATTTGTGGGCATTTTTCTCCTAGATTTTTGAAGAATTTATCTCGCAATTCAATCTACAGTGTCTGCAAATTTTAATGGATAATATTCATGAATATTCTCAAAAAGGAATGTTTTATAAACGGAAATTTGGCAACATTCGGATGTTCATACGCAGTTCATCCTTAGAACGGCAGAATATTTGTGATAATTTTTATAATCAAAAGGAAATTTTTCTGATGAAGTTGTGGAATTATTTGAAAATGAAACTTTTTTAAGGATCCGAACGTAAACGATTTCAAATTGAATAAAAAATAACCATTTAGAGCTTTTGGTTTATCATTAGGTCTAAGAAATGGCGTTCTCGAAAAATTACAGGTCCATAGAGGGGCTTAGAGGACAAGGCGGGTATGTGAAACTTTTGCTATTTCGAGAAATGCGCGTTTGAAGTTTCGAAATTATATGGATCCTCGCGGTGGGAAGAAGGTTCAAACTGACTATTTGATGCTTCAAAATTGGAAATTGGGAGCGACTTTTTCACAGGATGTGCAATTAAGCATTCAGACTTATTTTACTAAAATCATTAATATCTCAATTTTTTCAGGGTCTGTGCTTATACACCTTGTCCTACAATCCCCTTAATTACCAAGGAAATTAAAAATAATATACACAGAGAACTGATGACCAGTATTTTTCAATGCATCTCGGGTTTAATGATCATTGTCTTATGATTTCTTAATCGTTCTCAAGTTAGAACTCATGAAGAGGTGAGAACATTTTCCCAATTATATAATCCGGCTGAGTAATGAGAACCCTGAGTCAAAAATATTACCTGATGGTAGATTTATCGGAACTAATACTGATTATGGCCTCCATCAGTTAAGTGTTGATATGGAGCATCAATACTTCAAATATTAGGACCATTTTGGTTCCTCAACGGTTTCTTCAGAGAAAATGTCTCAAAAGCCCGAAAAAAAATTGTTAGAAATTTTGTTATCTTTGTTATCTTTTGTTAATCTTCATTGAAATCAAAGTTTTAATCATAATATCGAATTTTCAGGTCGCTTATATTTATTAACGGTACCGCCTTTCATAAAGGACTGTAAATAACGTCATTTACGTTATAAATAACGAGGTCCACGCCCGTATGTCTTCTTTATAAAAGTAGATATAATATACAGGAACCTCCCTTAAAACTGTCCAGTTCGGATCGTTCGAATTTTTAGACTCGTTTTACATCAGATATGAACGGCTTCACTTTGGATCTTTTTCAGACACATTTACTGCTGAAAGCTCACTCCCCAATTACAAGACCAAACTTTCTATAAACTAAGAGTGACAAGCCACCCAAAGCTGAACTCACAGGTTCCACAACGTTTTCTGGCGATTTGTTCCGTATTGATCTGCTCTCACAACACACAAGACAGTGAAACTCGGTGACCGACAATAAATTAATTTCTTTCGCGCGGTTTTTTTGCATAATGCACCGACCTAATTTGTGTTGTGCACGCAACGCGCATTCCTTCATCCTACAACACCCTTCATGAACTTCCTCATAATTACTTTAATCGTTCCATTATTTCACCCCATCAATGTTTTTCGCTCAAGCGCATTTTCCCCGTTTATTTCATTGGAAGAATGTTACGTCATTTTCGCGAGCATGGATTGGTTGAATATTACAGCATTGACCCATTTTCATTTTATTGGAAGAAGATTACGTCATTTTCGCGAGCATGGATTGGTCGAATATTGCGTCATTCTTCCACCACGTGTTTTGTTTTGGCTACGAGGCATAGCAACAAACTTGCTGGATTTATTATAAAAGCTCGGAGCTTTATGAAAATTCTATTGTGTTTTTTCAAGTGCCGTGCTCATCTCTCTTCTCTCCAACTGCCTCCAAATGTGTTTACAAAGCATGTGACTTAGTGTTTTTTCCAGTTCCTCTTTTTGAGACTTAGATTTCTCAAGTCTTAGATTTTCTCACTTCGAAAACTTGTTTATCCTTCTGCAAAAACAAATGAGTACCGACCCACCGATTCACTTTTTTAAATAATAAATCTACCGGACACGAAAATGGTAAGTTTTCTCTTCAAAGTTTAAGGCCTGTTGTCTAAAACTTTTTACTTCTCAAAAAAAACGCAATCGGTCTCCATAGGTGTAAAAGTCTCCTTAATTTATAAAATATTAAGCATTTGCGTCTTTTTTGCTTCTATACTGCTCTTACTCTGAGTAATATTTTTCTTGACCAGTTTTTAATTTTAAGTGAACCTCTCGAAAAAACCAAATCTTTCATCTAATACTTTCGCTTGTACATTTTACGTTTACTGTCCAACGAGGGAGTGTAACATCTTGGTACATCGGCCCCATGTGGAGTTTGGGTCAAGTTTCTCCTTCGGACACGAACTGAAATGTATTTCAGATTGATCGGTTAATTGTATAAATGAGATTGACACTCCATGTGTGAGTAACATCTTGGTACATCGGCCCCATGTGGAGTTTGGGTCAAGTTTCACTTTCGGAAGTCGATTGAAAACATACAAGAACCGAAAAATATCTGATAGTCTCAGAGTGTTTCTGTAATCTCCGAAAGGTTCTGCCCATCATTTTTTGAGTCGCTGTGCAGCCCTTTCGGATAAAGTTTACAAAAACAATTTGATTGGTAGGATCTGTGATGCGATCTATTGACCTAAGTAAGGTTTCAGATCAATAAGGCTCTAAGTGAATATCAATTTATGGACGGCGAAAAATTCGATGGCAATGATTGGAAGAAGGGGGTTCACGAATTATTTGAAAAATTGGTAAAGTTTGTAGAATTATCTACCGATGAAAAAAAAATACCGAGATTTATATAAATCGAACAGTGGAAAAAGGTTTGGAAGAAAACGGAGATTAGAACGTAAAATCGCAATTAATAATTTGTTGAACAGACTTTTGGAGGAAAAAAAAAGTGAATGTGATTGTGAAAGTAATTGTTAATGTGAGAAACGAAGATGCTTGGGATTTATACACTTTCAGACAGGGATTCAGAGCTAAGGTTTGAGGGAGCATGCTGGCGCCGGCAGGTTGCGCGCATAAGGCGCGGCGCCGCATGCCCGCACGGGCCGCTACCTGGGCATACGGCAAATGCTGCTCCGAGTAATATTTTTCTTGACTAGTTTTTTTATTTTTAAGTGAACCTCTCGAAAAAACCAATTCTTTCATCTAATACTTTCGCTTGTACATTTTACGTTTACTGTCCAACGAGGGAGTGTAACATCTTGGTACATCGGCCCCATGTGGAGTTTGGGTCAAGTTTCTCCTTCGGACACGAACTGAAATGTATTTCAGATTGATCGGTTAATTGTATAAATTAGATTGACACTCCATGTGTGAGTAACATCTTGGTACATCGGCCCCATGTGGAGTTTGGGTCAAGTTTCACTTTCGGAAGTCGATTGAAAACATACAAGAACCGAAAAAATATCTGATAGTCTCAGAGTGTTTTTGTAATCTCCGGAAGATTCTGCCCATCATTTTTATGAGTCGCTGTGCAGCCCTTTCGGATAAGGTTTACAAAAACAATTTGATTGGTAGGATCTGTGATGCGATCTATTGACCTAAGTAAGGTTTCAGATCAATAAGGCTCTAAGTGAATATCAATTTATGGACGGCGAAAAATTCGATGGCAATGATTGGAAGAAGGGGGTTCACGAATTATTTGAAAAATTGGTTAAGTTTGTAGAATTATCTACCGATGAAAAAAAAAAATACCGAGATTTATATAAATCGAACAGTGGAAAAAGGTTTGGAAGAAAACGGAGATTAGAACGTAAAATCGCAATTAATAATTTGTTGAACAGACTTTTGGAGGAAAAAAAAAGTGAATGTGATTGTGAAAGTAATTGTTAATGTGAGAAACGAAGATGCTTGGGATTTATACACTTTCAGACAGGGATTCAGAGCTAAGGTTTGAGGGAGCATGCTGGCGCCGGCAGGTTGCGCGCATAAGGCGCGGCGCCGCATGCCCGCACGGGCCGCTACCTGGGCATACGGCAAATGCTGCTCCGAGTAATATTTTTCTTGACTAGTTTTTTTATTTTTAAGTGAACCTCTCGAAAAAACCAATTCTTTCATCTAATACTTTCGCTTGTACATTTTACGTTTACTGTCCAACGAGGGAGTGTAACATCTTGGTACATCGGCCCCATGTGGAGTTTGGGTCAAGTTTCTCCTTCGGACACGAACTGAAATGTATTTCAGATTGATCGGTTAATTGTATAAATTAGATTGACACTCCATGTGTGAGTAACATCTTGGTACATCGGCCCCATGTGGAGTTTGGGTCAAGTTTCACTTTCGGAAGTCGATTGAAAACATACAAGAACCGAAAAAATATCTGATAGTCTCAGAGTGTTTTTGTAATCTCCGGAAGATTCTGCCCATCATTTTTATGAGTCGCTGTGCAGCCCTTTCGGATAAAGTTTACAAAAACAATTTGATTGGTAGGATCTGTGATGCGATCTATTGACCTAAGTAAGGTTTCAGATCAATAAGGCTCTAAGTGAATATCAATTTATGGACGGCGAAAAATTCGATGGCAATGATTGGAAGAAGGGGGTTCACGAATTATTTGAAAAATTGGTTAAGTTTGTAGAATTATCTACCGATGAAAAAAAAAAATACCAAGATTTATATAAATCGAACAGTGGAAAATGGCTTGGAAAAAACGGAGATTAGAACGTAAAATCGCAATTAATAATTTGTTGAACAGACTTTTGGAGGAAAAAAAAAAAGTAAATGTGATTGTGAAAGTAATTGTTAATGTGAGAAAAGAAGATGCTTGGGATTTATACACTTTCAGACAGGGATTTAGAGCTAAGGTTTGAGGGAGCATGCTGGCGCCGGCAGGTTGCGCGCATAAGGCGCGGCGCCGCATGCCCGCACGGGCGCTACCTGGGCATACGGCATGAATGCTGAAGCTACGAGTCGATGCTGTGCGGCATAACCTCATGAGGCGCCTCAAATGCCTGCTTTCAGATATATGTCTGGTCAGTTTGAAAGCTATATAGATTGGTCTAATTTTAAAAAATGAATCTTGTGTAAGTAATAACCTGAACAAGCAGCCGGATAATCAACAAAAAACAGGTAAGTTAAATCTCATTTCTGTTGATTCGACCTCCTACGTAAAAAAGACCGAAATAAAAGGTAAGCCATCTATTGTTAATCATTACCTAATGAAAAAAACACGGGCAGCTTCCTAGAATAAAAAGAGCACTTCGTTGGTCGGACCATCTTCAATCCACATGTGAATTAGTGCAAGATAAAAAAAAATATGCAAATTATGATTTAAATCAATTACATGGAATGGTTTTTTAGCAGAGATTTTGTATAAATATAAACGTTCCCCTCTGTAAACCTTCAGTAGTGTTGTTTCTTTTTCGTAGTCTGTTATGTTTGTGTGTTTCGGTAGCTCCGGTTAAAAAAAAAATGTCATCTCGCACCGTGGCCGTTCGGATATCCTGTGAAAATTACGACCTTACCAATTTTGAAGATTCAAACGGATTTGATTTGCCTGCTAATATCTCTTTTCCGATTTTATTGAAAGCTAGAGGAAGTGTTATAGTGGACACCGGCATAAAATTGAATCTCCCACCCTTCTTATATGCTGATGTACGGCCTAGATCAGGTTTAGCATTCTCGCATGAAGTCGTGGCTTTTTCTGGGCTTATTGATCACGGTTATACAGGAAACATATTTGTAAAATTGTTTAATTTAGGTGACAGGGACTACACCATATACCCAGGGGATCGTATAGCTCAGCTTGTGTTTTGTGAATCTATAAAACCACGATTTTTCCCTATAAGGAAGGAGATACAAACATCGAGAAACGCTCGAGGTTTTGGTTCTACAAGTTCACCTTTAAATAACGACGAAGTGGTATTTTTACCATTTATTTTTAATAAAAACTCTGCAGTCGAAGAAGAAATCACTCCGGATAAATAGTGTCAATTAGTGTTTTCTTTTTTTATTAAATCATTGAACAATTTTTTGTCAATCTAACAAAGAAAAATGGATGTAATATGTGACATCCAATGGTTTTTCAAACCTACCGGACCGAAACGATTTGTTGTTAAGGAAATAGCTTTCATGAGTGTTGATGGTCGTTATCTTGATTCATTTGTATTTTATACCCCACCAAAACAAAGACATTATTCTTCTCAAAACGCCTTTATTCGTAGGCATGTAATTGGCTTATCATTTCAGGATGGTGATGTTCCGATTGAAAGACTTGAGTATATTCTTGAGAATATTGCTCAAAATTCTACCAGTATTTTAGTTAAAGACGTAGAAAAACGAGATATACTTAAGCAGCTTATTCCCCGATACAAGAACATTTATTTATTAAAGAATTTTCCTTCTTTGAGGTCAGATCGATATGACTTGGGAGCGAGATGCATGTATGACCACCCTAACTGCGCATTGAATAACGTGATAATAATGCGAAATTATTATCTTAAAAATCCAAACGAATACATTTAAAATGAAGCCAACAGAACGCACGGTACCGCTTAATTTTTTATGAAAAAGATAGACTTAAATCTTTTGATAATTGGCCATTTGAATACATTGGCATCCAAAGACTTGCTGCGGCCGGGTTCTATTACATAAATAGAAGTGACACTGTTAGATGTGACACTGAAATAGAAGTGACACTGTTCGACAATGTGAAGAGAAAACTTACCATTTTTTGTCTGGTAGATTTATTATTTTAAAAAAATGAATCGTTGGGTCAGTACTCATTTGTTTTTTTTTTGCAGAAGGAGAAACAAGTTTTCGAAGTGAGAAAATCTATTCAGTGTTCCATTTTCTTGCTGCGTCATACACGTTTATACCGGAGCTAAAAAATGATTCAATTAATTAACTCAGTGTTTAACAGACATTATATGTTCAAAGTAACACTTCAAGTGAATTATACTGTAGATGATATCGGATTCCTATCACACGTTGAACGCGAAATTGTGTCTTTTTTGCGCAAAGTATTGAATGTTTCAAACCTACAATTTAAAATAAGTTTAGAGTTATTTTGTGTATATTATCATAATATTTTAGAAGAGTATCATCATAAAATTCATAAAACTCCTGCTTATCCTTTATATTCGGCCGACGACGTCCAAGGGTGTTATAATTTATCATGTGATTTTATAAAAAATGATATCGACGCGTTTTTCGCACGAGGCAGCAATTGGGTGCTACACCATGTGAAATATCTTATTTTAAATGTTTTCCTTTTTAATCCTATTTCGGGAGGTTCAAAATGTGACAATGAGATTTTAAGCAAATGTAAAACAAGTTTGATAAATGTGCCATCAAGTGAATATTGTTTTAAGTACAGCATCTTTACACCGTTGATGAAAAAAAGGAAGAATCTCACAGCCTCTACATACGAGAATGACCCGACGTTCTCCACAAAATACATTTGGCCTGCAAAGTATCCGGTTCCTTTAGATGCCATTCCCGGGTTTGAAGAGGACAATAACATGAAAGTATCCGTTTACGGATTTCAAGATGACATCGGTGTTTTTCCCATACAACTTTCAGAAAAGAAGAATTATGACGAATCAAGAGACTTGCTTTTATATGATAATCATTATATGTGCATACTCAATTTTGATCGTTTCATGTCTACAAGCAAATCTCTACAGAAGACTGCATATTTTTGCCCTAAATGTCTGAATCGATTTTTTACCAAAAACAGACAACTAAAACACACCAGTAATTGCGGTTTAAAATTGGAGATAAAACAGGAGGTGCTCACAGATATAATCCCACAATCTATTATTCAAAAAAAAGCAGTAAGGTCTATCCAGTGCCGGGCAGCAGATTCATTCAAGACCGCGGTGACGCAGGATTTAAAGCTGAAATTTCAAATTGACTGGCGTGGTGTTGAGACTTCAGACGTCTCTATCGCAGATATAAAAAGATGGGAAACTAGGAATAAGGACATTTCAATAAATGTTTTCAATCTCGGAGATAATTTTGCTGTATATCCAGTGAAAGTGACTCTACACGAGCGAGCAATCCATAAGGATCTTCTTCAGATAAGAACACGCTCGGGGGTCTATTTTGCAGAAATTTACAACCTCTCAGCCTTAATATCCAAACATATAAACAAAAGCCGAAGGAAAATGTATTTCTGTAAAAAATGTTTAAACCATTTCTACTCACAAAAGAGCTTAGATTTTCATGGAGAAATCTGTAAAGATGGACCGACCGGCAAGGCGATTATGCCCTCCCCCAACGAGTCAATTATGTGTTTCAAAGATTTTAAATATAAACAGGAAGTGAGCACTGTCGGTTTCTTTGACACAGAGGCGATTCTTTTGCCTCTACATTATGAAAAAAATGGCAAGAAATCATCTTTGACACACATTCATTATCCTGTAGCATTCTGTCTGTATTTTGTTTCCAATATGGAGGAAAACAAAAAACCTATTTTATACTTTGGACCGAGAGCACTTCAAAAATGCATTAAATACATTGAGCGAGAAGTTGAAAGAATGGAGGATTTGTATTCAATAAACAACCCGATTATTTTGACTCCTAGTCAGAGGGAAAAGCTTCTTTCGGAGGCGCAAAATTGCGGGATCTGTGAACAAAAATTCTTCCCTGGTGAACAAAAGGTATTAGATCACGATCATTACAAGAGTTCGTATTTTCCTTCCACTAGCGGTGAAATTGGTGGATACAACATCAGAAATGTCACTCACAGTAAATGTAACATCTTGTACACACGCAATCGTTTTCTCAAGATTATTTCACACTGTGGGAAAAAATATGACCACAAATTTCTGATCCAAGCTTTAGCCAACTCACCTGGCCGAGTTCACGTCATTAACACAACGGAAGAGACATTCATCTCAATTACGAAACAACACAGGAGTTATCAGTATCAATTTATAGACAGTTTCAATTTCTTACCTACGAGTTTAAGCAAACTAATAGAGATGACGCCGCTAGATAAATTTGTACACACCAAGAAGCACATTCCACCACTTTTGGTCCCATTATTTTTACGTAAACAGTGTTACCCATACCAGTTTGCAACAGACTTTTCGAAATATTTTAGCACCACTTTTCCTCAACGAAAAGATTTCCGAGACGACTTAAATAAACGTGAAGAAGTAGACGAAGATGATTATAACTACGCCCAGCTTGTATGGAACGCCTTCAATGTGAAAAACTTCAAAGACTATACACTATTATATGTTCTCGCTGATACGCTGGCGTTAGCTGATATTTTTCAGGAATTAAGGAGGGAATTTCACTCTAAGTACCGATTAGACCCAGCCTGGAACCTGTCTTTAGCTGGTTATTCTTTCCAAGCGATGCTGTATGAAACCGGAATGCAAATTGAACTCATTACTGATATAAACATGCAGTTGATAACACTTTTAGGAATTCGCGGTGGTTACTCAATTGTGAATCAAAAATTTGTAGCTGCGAGAAACTGGTATCTAGGAGATGAACTGAAAAACGGAGAGGAGTCGGTCCAGCTCATCCAGTTAGACCAGAACAATTTATACGCTGGAGTTTTATGCGATAAGCTCCCGAGCGGTAATTACAGATTTTTAACAACGTCTCAGCTTGAAAATTTTCAGATTATGAATACATCTGACGATGATGAAAAAGGCTATGTTTTTGTTGCCGACATCAGCTACAAACCCGAGACCCACGATTATTTTGATTCATACCCTCCCCTTACAAATATGGAGTACCCACCCCACTCTAAAATCAAGAAGCTTTTAGCAACGTTCCATGATAAGAAAAATTATGTAATACATATAAAAATGTTGCGCCAGATTGTTCAATTTGGTTTAAACGTGGACAAACTACACGTTGGTTTCGAATTTGATCAATCAGCCTACATGAAACCGTTTATTGAAAAGAATACAGAATACCGAAAACAGGCGACTAACGAGTTCTTGAGGGGCATATATAAATCAATTAATCTTAATTGCTATGGTAAAACGCTGCAGAGATCTCATAACACCCACGATGTTGAAATCTGTACAAATCAAAAACGTTTTAACCGCTTGGTCAATGACCGTTTTTTCGATAAGTCAACCATATACGGTGCTAATCTCGCCGCAGTGCATCGATTAAAAAAAGTAATAAAATATAATCGCCCTAATTTGATTGGTATGACAGTCCTAGATCTCGCCAAGTGTAAAATGAACGATTTCTACTACAACGTCCTGAAACAACGATATAATAATGATATTTCAGTTGTTGCGAGTGACACGGACAGCTTCACACTTTGCTTAAAAAAACATGATTTTTATAGAGATATCAAATATTTTAAAGAACATCTCGATCTCTCCGAGTACCCAGAAGTTCACCCATGTTATTCAAAGGAAAACCATAAGAAACTGGGCTGTTTAAAAGATGAATTTAAAGGGATCCCTCTCAATTTCTTTGTTGGAACCAGATCTAAAGCATATGCCTTAGTTGATGCTAACCAAATGGCTACCATGAAACTGAAAGGTATAAAACGAAGCGTTGTGGAGCATGAAATAACTCCTGAAATGTATCTCGAGTGCGTATTTAATAATCGAGATTTTTATAACGAACAATGTTCAATAGTTAGCAAGAAACAGAAACTTTACTCATCAAGAGCTGTAAAGAAGTCCTTAAACTCTTACAACAATAAACGTTATTTTCTCCCTCCTAACGGTCTTGATTCGTTGGCGTATGGACACATCGATTTGACGACCCACGCGAACCGCCTGAAACAGGTCCATGCACAGCTGACTGAGAAAATTAAAATACGTGAGCCCGAGGACTGGGGTGAAAGCATTAAAGTGTTTAAAAAAAGAAGGGCGGAATCCAACAATTCTACTGTTCAATCATACAAAAAACCCAAAATTTTATCATCTCAGCCTACTCTATAAAATCACAAGTTGACAAAATAAACAGGACAATTCAGCATGTTCAAGATAGAGAAAACCGATTTATCGCTTGATGAATTTCGTATGATAAGCCATCCAATCATTCTGAAACTTTTTGATGTTACAAAAGAGGAAATTTGGTCCAAGCTCCCTCCAGAGTATAGAACCCGAGATGATTTTATGAAAATAAAGAAAAGCACAGAAAAGCGTGAGGGTGACACCAATCAATTTATGAAAAATTTGATTCGACCAAATCTATCTCATAGAAATGGTTTACTCATTAATTGTATCATAACAGCTGACGAGCTTGCTTCAATTCCTCATTTTTTGGTCTTGAAAATATTTGACATTGCCTATTCTCAGGTTTGGCAAAAGATACCGATCAATTATAGAAAACGACTAGAATTTTACAAACAAAGTTTTTGCTGGTGCAACTCTGAGAATCTTCAGTCTGCTCGAAAATTGACATGCTCGGTATGTATGCAAAATTACGACCGCTACATTAAAATGTTTGACGAGTGAAATATAATTGTTTCCAGCATGCGCGTTGTTCTCCTCTCAGTCAAAAAAAGAAATAAAAGAAAGCCGTTTCGGTGCTTCAAGCACAGTTCGTTGTTTGCAGTCTCTTAAAATTCTTCTTTCGTTTTTCAGCTCCCTCTCTTCAGTCAAGTTTTTTCAGCTCCCAAAACTTTCAGTTATTCAACAGCAGTTATTTTGAACTTAGTTGAAATGGCTACCAATACCGGCTTCGTCAACTGCACAGCTGAAGATCTTGAGAACTTGTTTGCTGGCATAATGGAAGGAGTCGACACCGGAGAAAACAACCAGATCGAGGAAATAGAAGAATATCTGACTGTTGAAAAGCCCAAACCTGCACCGACAGCCGTTCAACCGCTCCCACCAGCTCGAAAAAATCTAACAAGGCCCGTGTCTCAAGCAAAGACCCCACGTTCTATTTGTCCACCACTTTCTGGGGGTGGCAGGACCGCAACAGTTCCGCAGCGAGTTACAACAAATCGGAAGCGTAAGGTTCCGACGTCCGATCCACTGATTGATGCTGAGCCGATAGATTTATCTTCTCCTAGGGAAAAAGTTGGGAGGTCGCCTACCCACGATTTATCGAGTGGGGATGACACAGAAAAGAAAACGGTGGATTGGAAAAATAAACCTATCTTGGTCAACAGTTTTTCCTACGATCTGAACGTTATGGGTAATAAGACAGTTTCAATCGGAAACTTCTATAGCGACGGATTCCCTGTGACGATTTTATTTTCAAAGTTGGATTCACCGAATGCGTTTGTACTCATGTCTCCTGAAGAGTGGTTCAATTTTAAAAAATATTTTGAAATATTGGACAATTATTTTAAAGGGAGCATGACGCCGATAGCTCCAGCCACGGTGGGTAGACACAAGTTGACATTTAAAAAGTGGATAGGCAAACCAGCCATTGTTATTGGCAATGAGGACGGCAAACTTCTGATGATGGGTCCGGTCTTTGCGCGGTTGAAACAGACCAGTTTTCTCATTGATCTTTGTATTAAGGAAATGGAAACTCGGAGACTGAAACTCAACGAATTTTGCACGAGCCAGTGTGATATAAGGGAATCATCTAATACTTTCCATTTATACGCAGAATTGCTGCGTTGCGAAGCTCTGTACAGGAAGGATTAACGGGATCAACACAGTATCTTTACACGTAGCTTTTAAGAAAACGGTTCAATGTATTTCATTATTATTACAATGCACTTGTGTTTGTCATTTTTCACTTTTTAGTTTTTAAGACATTGTATCCTTATTTTCATAAGCTCACAAATTGTCATGTTTGTACTTCTTAGTTTTTAAGAGAATGTATCCTTAGTTTATTAAGCTCACATTTGTTAGTATTTAAGTATTTTATTGTAGCACGCTGAGAAAAAAAAAAAAAAAATAAAACATGTTTGAACCGTTACATTTTGGACTTGTTGAATTTTAGTGTTTAAAAACACACACTGATTGCTGCAGCTATAAGAAAAATGGGACAGCACCGATTATGAGATTTGAGATGTTAAGAAAAAACATTCGTTTGTTTTTTGTAAGCAGGTCCAGATCTGTACTCGGGCTCCCAAATTTTTACTAAAAATGACAACAAAAAAAGTAGACAAAAGTTTGGAGTTATAAAAGATGAGCGAGTTTGTAGAAAATTACTATAAAAAGAGTAGTTTTAACAGAAATAGGGTCAATGCTGTCAGTGAAAGCGCGCAGAAACAAACCTCAAAATAAGCACATAGTTTCAGGAAAGGGCTTAATTAACTGGTTGATTAATAAAAACCCACTCTCTATCAGAATTCCTTATTATAATTATTGTGGGCCAGGAAATCCCTTAGAAGAACAGCTTGCAAACAACGTTCAACCTGTGGACAAACTCGATCTAGAATGCCAAAAACACGATAGCTTCTATAAAGACCATAAGGACACGGAGAGCAGACACGTGGCAGACAGAAAACTACGAGACATCGCTTGGGAAAGATTCAAGGCAAAGGATTCAAGCTTGCGTGAGAAGGCTGCAAGTTATCTGGTGACTAATATAATGAAAGCAAAACTAGCAATGGGTGCTGGCGTACGCAATAAAAAAAACCGTTCGAAGACCTGCGGAGGAATTTGCAAGAAAAAAAAGAAGACTGGGGCAGGAACGCGCCGAAAATCAATCAAGAAGCGCCCTAGGAAAAAGAAGACATGCTTACCGAGCGTTATAGCTCTGCCCAAGACCGGAGGAATCCTGCAATATCTCCTCCCACTTTTGAATGGTCTTTCTAAAGTGGGATCATTGGCTGGAACAGCGACTGAGCTGCTCAATGCCATACAGAAAGTCAGAGGGAAAGGGGCGCGTGGTCCGAAAACTGTTTTGATGCCGTACAAAAAAGGCTACGGTTTATTTTTGAAACCCTATCAGGGGAATTTTTAAAGATACCCTCGAGAGCTTTGAGTGATGTTGAATTACGACACTACGCCAAAATTTTACGTATTAAAAACTTTCGAGGGGTCTTCATGTTAGATCAGTTGAAATGTATGAAACCGAGAGCAAATGAAACCGGAATTATAAACTTAGACAGCTCGAGAGGCAGCGGAACGCATTGGGTGGCTTATCATAAGAGGGGTGGTCGTGTCAGCTCAGTTTTTTATTTCGACAGTTTCGGCCTCCGGCCTCCACCCGAAGTAATTAAATATTTCAACGGTTCGGAGATATTTTTTTCCGATGATAAGATGCAAAACTACAATCAAACTAACTGTGGAAAATTGTCTCTAGAATTCCTTATAAAAACCGTTGTGTGAAAATGAAATTCAACAGTGTTTCTGTGTTGTTTTTCAGAGAAAGTTGGATAAAAAATCTGAAGAAAGATGTCACACACTTTCATACTCAAAGGGCGAGATTCGGTCCTCACGTCTGATTTTTTTCCACCTATAAAATTGGACCCGGACGCAGAATACTCTATAGGTTTGACAGATTTTGAGGTCTACAATTCAATTCCAAACATTGACGATACGAATAATCTATTTTATTATGATGACAAGTCTTTGATTATACCAACTGGGGCCTATGAAGTCGGAGAGCTGGAAAGTTATCTACAACAAAAATTGGGTGCAGACAACATTTCGATCACACCGAACATGCCAACTCAACAGACTTTTATCAAATCAAAACACCGGATAGATTTCAGTAAACCTAGGACAATCGGCAAAATGTTGGGTTTCGGAAGAAAAATACTTGATCCGGGACAAGAGCATAAAAGTGATCAACCGGTCATGATAACAAATGTGCTAGCTGTTTTAATCGAATGCAATCTGGTAACAGGCAGCTTCATCAATGGAATCGAGCATCACACAATCCACATGTTTCCTATAACAACACCTCCGGGTTATAAAATTATTATAACACCGTCCGTCGTGCTATTTTTTAAAGTGATAAGTAAATTGATCAACAATATAACCATCTCAGTGACGGACCAAGATGGTAAGCTGTTAAATCTCAGAAACGAAATCTTGACAGTCAGACTCCATCTCAAAAAAGAAAATTACACGAGTTAATCGGATAGTATAAAAAGGTCCGGGAAATACAGTGAAATAATTTATTTGTATTTTCAACAAGGAGATGGCTTTTGTGTTTGACAAATATAAAAGAGATCCGACTCCCTGTCAATCTCTTAGTAAGCCAAAAGGTCTAAGAAGAAAAGGAGGTACGGTGAAGAAGAGTGCGCCTCGATCCTACAAAAAACCGAAGCAGAGGCGGACATCAATTAAACTGACTGAGGAAAGCAAGAAGATTCTACAGAAACTTGGATACAAATTGAAATCAGGAAAGTAAAAATGGCTTCAATACTCAACATTTTTGATGGGCCTATCTATGACTCTTCGATCACTAAAATTGAAGAGGTAATTGTCAACCCATCAAACCCGAACGCGATATCGAACAATGATGTCATCCATTTCTCACAAAACCAAGTTGACACTTTACTGTTGATATCCAGAGGCTTCATTGAAATTACCGGAGAATTAACTAAAGAAACTGGGACAATAGCTTCGACGAGCCTAGCAAATGCTGGAGCCTTGCACTTCTTCTCACGTGCGGTTTTGAAGCTAAATTCCCACACCGTGGAGGAAGTTTACGATGTGCCGCATACTTGTATACCAAAAATATATGGGACATTCGCGGAAGGTGAAACAAGAAACTTGGCTGTTATGGGATGGAAAACGGACCTGATTTCCGAAGGAAAATTCACAGCCAGAATTCCTTTGAGAGTACTTTTTGGGATAGCTGAAGACGTCAGGAATGTGCTTGTCAACACGCGGTTGGAAATAGACCTGACAAGATCTCAGAGCGATGTGAATGCACTTTACAGTACAGCGACTGAGGCTGGAGTCAGCGTCAAATTGACCAAAATTGCGTTATCTATTCCTCATGTGAAAGTAAACGACGCACGAAGATTACAGATTCTGAAAGTTATGGAAAAAAATAAATCGCTGAAACTGGCGTTCAGAACTTGGGAGCTGTACCAGTATCCTAGCTTGCCGGTGGCTAAAAAACATTCGTGGACTATAAAAACATCAACACAGCTGGAAAAACCGAGAGCGGTCATTTTATTCTTTCAAAATGGTCGAAATAACGTCAAAACAAAGAGCTCCAGCGAATATGATCATTTGAAGCTGCGGAACGCTAAAGTAATTATAAACGGAGAGCACTATCCTTCTGCGAATAACCAAGACCAGGATTTCAGCACAAACAACTATTTGACTTTCTACGAATGGTATACCAGATTCCACGAATCATTTCATAATTTTCCGAATCCATACCCTCTACTCAAATTTACTGCCTTTAAAACGGAAGCCCCTCTAGTAATCATCGATACTTCGCATCAAAAGGAGGCTATTAAAAATTCAGTCGTGGACGTCAGAGTTGATTTAGAATTTAAAGAGGACCCCCCAGCAAATACTACCGCATTTTGCTTGATTTCTCGCGATTCAGTGTTTGAATATAGTCCGTTCACCGGTGCCGTAAAGAAACATGAAGGTTAAGAAAATGAGAGTTCAGCTCCCTATCCGCAGTTTTGAATATAGCGGAGAGGGACAAAAAAGCAGACATGGTCCCCTGCTACCGGACCATCCGAGGATGGTCTGTTGCGGACCAAGCAATGCGGGCAAGACCGATTTCCTGTTAAATTTGCTGATTCATAAGAATGGAATCAAATTCAAAAACGTCTACTTATTTTGCAAGACCCTGGATCAACCTAAATACCGCTTCTTGGAAAGAGCAATCAATCAAGTCAAAGGAGTGTCGTTTTACGGTTTCAAAGATGGAATACTGAGCCCAGACGAAGTAGAAGACCATTCAGTCGTCATTTTTGATGATATCAATTCCGAGGATCCCGCTGTCATCCAAGATTATTATTCGCGGGGACGGCACAAATCACTCTGCTGCTTGTTGGTATGCCAAACATACAGCAGTGTCAAGAAGCAGCTGATAAGGGACAATTGCAATCTGATAGTCCTGTTCAAAATGGATTTGGTCAACCTCAAACATGTTTACAGCGACCACGTTTCATGTGACATGTCTTTCAATAAATTACATGAACTCTGTGTCGAATGTTGGAAAATGCCTTACGGAACCTTCATAATAAATAAAGAATGTGAAAAGTCAAACGGTCGGTACAGGAGAGGAATCGATGAGTATATAAAACTGGAATGATACAAATTATGGCCAGAGCACTGGTGGGCAGATGGCGGAGAAAGAGAAAGAACTTAAAGCGGATATTGTGAGAGCTGCGGCTTCCATCCGGAAAAAATACCGCGAGCTACAACAAGGAATAGTGGCCGAGGAGACGGAAGTTAAGCGGCGTTATGAGCCCCTATTGAAACCTCTGGAAACTATAATTGATCTGACCAAGTCCAAAGATGATGGGGCGTCAGATCAAGAGGACGCAAAAATACTTCATGGGTCAGAAAAGGGACAAGTGGTTGTTCCACGGTTCGCTGGTAGGAAACACAAACTGAAAAATGCGAAAAGCATACTGAGCACTGTGGGAAAACGGTCTGGTAAGAAAACCGAGCGGCGCGCTCCGGGCAGAGTTGGTGAGGACATGATGCAGCAAGAGTCGAAGCCTGAGACCAGCACTTCAAAAGAGGAAGTTTACGAAAGCAGCGAATCGAGAGACGATAACGAGGAGTCTTTCAGAGTGTTTAGAAATTACATCGAGAAATTTGGACCTTTAACACAGGCCTATATGTGGGCATCGCTGACTGGGAATCAGCATGCTTTTGATCGATACTTTGGTGTCAACTTTGATCACCGGGCCGTTAAATGGACGATTGGTAACAAAGAAATTATGTTTGACAAGGATGATTTCATTCATCTGGGAGAAAATCAATTTTTTATGGGCACCAGAGGTCTTTTTGAACTTATTTTCAAAAGATTTCCGGATATTTCAACAATAACCGAGAGGGATAAACAGAATTACGAGAAGATCCTATTAATATCAAGTGCGCACAAGCAGGGCAACAATCCGAACGCACCGCTCAAGTCTGGAAGGAGCGATAAGTTTAAAAAGATCATCTCCCAACTTCCGGGACTATTCAAAGAAGAAGAAGCGGTCGAGGAGGACGAATATGAAGGAGACAAAACGCTGATAGGATCCAGTTATTTACCGGTGACAAATAACAAGATAGACTACGTGCATTGGAACGATCCGAACGAGTTAGTTCAGAGACTGGCATTGTTGTTAGCTTCCCAGGAAGCCGGAAATCGTGGTCATAAAATTGAGATTGCATCTCTGGAAGAGGAGCTCCGAGAGGAGGGATTCATATTATAATGCACACAGTCGACAAGTTCGGAAGATTCAAAAGTTTCCACGGTGGGCGAGTTGGTACAACCAGGGGACCACCAGGTCTCGGCTTCATACTGGACCGCGATGGAAATTACGACATGCAGAATAGACGCCTCACTAATGTCGCCGATGGAGTAGAACCAAACGATTGTGTAACTGTAAAACATCTAACTATTCTAACCGAAGGAGTAGACAATAATGCCGAGGTGTTTACAGAACATCTGAGTGGACTTGGGGATACTTTAAACGCTGGATTCGAAAAGTTCGCTAAAGATCGTATGATTCCGAAAATACAAGAGCTGCAGACTGCTGGTTTTAAAAAATTCATAGAAGAGGAAGAGCCGGTTTTAACGAAGAAAGTATCGGATGAGATCCAAAAAGACGTAGCGCAAAAGCTTCATGAGATTATCTTAAAATACATGGATAACGTTGTGAAACCTTGGGTAAAAGCTGAGATAAAAGCAAACGATAAAAATTTGGAAAAAATTCAAGCTATAGAACGAGACATCACAAAAATTCGAGACGAGATAAAAACTGAATTCAAAGCGGTCACAGACATAACTCGGGATTTCGTGTATCGGGTTACTAGCCCTGGGTACGCGCGCAACTCTAAGGAAAAAGAGGCGGGCATCCGAAAAAAACTTAAAGAAAGTCACACAACATGGCGCGACGCGTTTCCAGAGATTTCGTCTTAGGCGGAGAAAGAGAAGGTGTCATAAACGAACTTCACAAACCAGCGAGGAAAAATTTCCCAAGAAGATACGTAACCATCAAAGGTCTGCATGATCTGTTTCAGGTGGACTTGGTAGATATGAAGGCGTACTCGGATCAAAACAAGGGCCTAAAGTACCTTTTTACAATTGTGGACGCTTTTACAAAGAGAGCCTGGGCAATACCACTAAAGACGAAATCGGGCAAAGAACTAGCTGGTGTCACTCGGAAACTGTTGGAAAACTTGGATCAACCCCCTCGTTATTGGCAGGCCGACAGTGGCTCCGAGTTCTATAACAAAGACGTAAAAAAGGTCCTGGCCGAGTTCGGTGTCAAACTCTACTCATCATTTTCTCATTTGAAAGCAAGCATAATCGAGCGTTTCAACCGGACTCTGAAAACAAAAATGTGGCGGGAGTTTACGCTTCAAGGTAATTACAGATGGTACGATATCGTGGACAGATTAATAGATGAATACAATAAAAAGGTCCACAGAACGACGGGCCTGCCTCCAATTGCCGTAAATAAAAGAAACGAGAAAAAAGTTTTGAGGCGTATGAAAGAAAACTTACACCTACCAAAGAGACAGCGTGCAAAGTTCAAAGTGGGAGACTCGGTTCGCATTTCAAAGTACAAACGTACTTTCGAGAAAGGTTACACGCCCTCCTGGACCACCGAAGTTTTTAGAATAAAAACAGTGCAGCCAACGAGACCGAAGACATACAAGCTTGAGGATCACACAGGAGAGGAACTAGACGGAGGTTTCTACGAACAAGAACTGCAAAAAACCAAGTATAAAGACACTTTTCTCATAGAGAAAATACTCAAACGCAAAGGAAATCAAGCATACGTAAAATGGTTGGGATTCGACAAGAAATACAACCAATGGATAGACACCAGGTCGTACCGTTTGTAATCACCGTTTTTTTATTATACTTCATGGTTGGTGTTGTGGCTGGTGGATTGGAATATTTCATTAACATTAGCGGTCAGGACCATGCAAACTATCAGGCGGACGTTATTAAGCTGGTGGAAAGATGTCTCCCTGAAGGAGGGAATTTGA
The DNA here is from genome assembly GCF_918797505.1 of Bemisia tabaci. Classification (NCBI taxonomy): domain Eukaryota; kingdom Metazoa; phylum Arthropoda; class Insecta; order Hemiptera; family Aleyrodidae; genus Bemisia; species Bemisia tabaci. The sequence goes on along the minus strand of NC_092801.1, from coordinate 2,977,372 downwards.
CTGCTTGGGAAATCGGTGTACGAGAAAATAGAATGGACAATGTTACATGCCAACTGTATGAGAAGATCAAAGAGCGCTGCAAATTTGATGGAAACGTGAATGCGAGTACGGAGTATCTTAAAATCCTCCTTGCTGACGCGGAAAGTTTGTGCAAGCAAAAAAAATACACGGAAAGAGCGTCTGAAAAGTTGTGGAATGAAGATAACAAAACATTAAATGTTAGCATTGTATTCAAAAAAGAAAACAAGCTGGTGGGAAAAATCAAGAATGATGAAGAAACTTCGGATTTAGAATGTGTGTTACTACTTCTTTTGGCGATTTTGTATATGGTGGTTGCGTTGGTAATTGCAAGTTTGCTGCACAAAAGAACTATTCGGTTGCCCGGTTCGAGTCTAGCTGGAAGTAGTGAAGAGAGAAATGATATCTTGATTGTTTAAAATTACGGCGCAATTTCAGATCTAAAGAATCTGTAGATAATTATTTTAGTAGATATAATATACGTTAGATTAAGGAAAATTTATTAGTGATAGTTTAAAAAATGGAAAAATGAAAAAAAAATAAATAAAATACAAAATGTTAAAAAAGATAAGATAGGTATTTATTTTTAGGTTGCTTGCCACTCCTAGTTTATAGAAAGTTCGGTCTCGTAATTGGGGAGTGAGCTTTCAGCAGTAAATGTGTATGAAAAAGATCCAAAGTGGAGCCGTTCATATCTGATGTAAAACGACTCTAAAAATTCGAACGATCCGAACTGGACAGTTTTAAGGGGGGTTCCTGTATAGGATAAAAATGGAGCGGTTCCTATGCTGTAATGTAAAGCGATTAGAACTCAGGGGGGTTCCTGTCTGGGATAAAAAATGGAGCGGTTCCTATGCTGTAATGTAAAGCGATTAGAACTCAGGGGGGTTCCTGTCTGGGATAAAAAATGGAGCGGTTCCTATGCTGTAATGTAAAGCGATTAGAACTCAGGGGGGTTCCTGTCTGGGATAAAAAATGGAGCGGTTCCTATGCTGTAATGTAAAGCGATTAGAACTCAGGGGGGTTCCTGTATATTATATCTACTTATAAAGCTACAAGTGGAACTGTAGCTATGATTATTGATTAATAATAATGGGTATTTCAATGATTAGTAAAATGCAAATGGGGGGGGGGGGGGTCTGAGTGTAAACTCACTGTATAAATTTTTAAAGAGCGATTTCGCCGTTGATGTAGGAGATGGAAATTCGAATAGCCTCCGAAGGAAAAATTGCTCTCCTGCAAAAGCGAGCAACATTCGAAGAATCACGGAATAATTTAAATTCCCAAGCTGAAATTCCAGCGATCAGCGTTGCAGAGAATGAAAATACCACTGCGCCTCCAGGATACGGTGGCTGGAGAGCCCATCACGATTTTGCAACCTCCAACCGCGCCAGGTTCTTAAAGCTTTTAATTAGGGCTGGATTGTGAGGAAAACCTCGATGTTCTGTGTTATTTTTTTATCTTATTCGAGAGGTACTCCCCCTTTCCTAGGGATTTCTACGAATCCAGAAATCGACTGGTTGGAATGTAAAGCTCTTTGGAATTACGAGTCATTCTTGAACTGACAAGCCAGCTTGCAATTCGTCGCTGCTCTGAAAAAAAACTGAGTGCTAGCCCCCCCCCCCCCCCCCCTCCCCCCAACACCTCCAAAGTATATTAATGAGGAAACGTTAAATTTTACAAATTCCGTTTCTATTTTGCCTGCATTTTACTTGATTAATCAGAATGAATTTTGCAAGAAGGAACCAATAAGAGCATTCAAATGTCGCTAAGATTTTGCAGCTTTTTTCACCTTTCAAGTATAATTTGATCATCCAAACAAGTTTTATCTTTACTTCCAATTAACTATACAGTCAAATCAAAAATTATCTTTGCAAATTTAATTTGTTGGAGGATTTCTTTAATTTTAATTCAAAAAATATAAGTTGCACGGTCTTAGCAACACTGAAATGCTCTTCCTTCCTTTTTCAAAATGCAATCCAATCTATCATTACTATAATTTACGTATGTTTTCTTGACTGCCTAATAATCCCGTGTGAGTGTGAACCGGAAGATTCCGCATAATCATCTCGAAAATCAATCCTACGAATCAATGCTGATAACTTTTCCGAAAATCGTACCATTTGGCAACGCTGCAGAGTTCAACACAGCTCACCCAAATTGGATTACATTTTGCAATAAGGAACCACTATCTCTGGCTCTTCCATGAAGGCATCTTTCTGCAGAGGGACACCAATGGCATATATGTCGTTTCTAAAATGAGCGAGAAATAGTGGTTCCTTATTGCAAAATGTTGGCAAATTATGAGGTTGATTTACAGTCTAAGAAATTGTGTAAACACATAAATCCATTTTGCAGGAACTATATTGTAGCTGTAGGCATTGGAATTGCATGATTAATTTTTTAAAGAAGCGTAACTCCTGCAATATTTCGTGTATGCAACACGGCCTTACCTAGAGCACGAATTGTTGCATCCAAGTGTCATTAAAAAAACTGAGGCGCCTTCAATTTTTTACTCTCGTGACAGCGAAGTATGCTGCGTTTGTAAGTCGTTCTTGCACAGAGGGAGTAATAATTCAAGTATATTATAATTGAAGAAAATAATATGTCATAAATGTATACGAGAGAATTTTCCAAGCGATGGCATCGACATTTATCTCAATAAGCCATATTTGTGTTGAGAGAAACTCTACAAAAATAAATAAAAGGGGGGAAAACCAAGAAGCACGCAATCTTCGGTTTTAACCCATTTGTACATCAATCTTCTAAATTACATAATTCCAATTTTGAGTGTTCGGTTCCGCGTGCTCCACGCTGCAGCACAGTAAAAGCACAAAATATAAAAGAAAAAATTAAAGTGATTTGGAAATCATGAAATTTGACACGGAGCCACCTTAATATTTACAAAACTCACATTGTATTTTCTTTAAATACATATTTTCCCTCCATTAATTTAAATGAGAATAATCTGTGCAGAGTGTGCAAACATTTCAAAATCATAAGTTGAAAAACGCTGACTCCTCGAGTTTAAATATTAGAGCCTAATACAGAGCGGAGCTGCCGGCGGCGTCCTGCCAGCCCGAAACGCCCATTAGCGCCTACAAACCTAAGGGGATACTTCAATCATTGCGCAATGCGTGAAGTATCCCCTTAGGTTTGTAGGCGCTGGCAGCATTCCGCGCCGTGCCAAGGCGCTTCATGCAACTATTTCACAACAGAGGTGTTGCACAGTATCACACGAAATTGAAGGCGTTCCAAAACATTTAGAATTAAAGGCATTTTTCGAGAGCACAGAGCTTTCCTCGCAAAATAAATCAAGACACTACGGCACAAAAAGAGAGCGGCAGCACAGAACTCGTGCACTAAGTCCTAGCGTCCGTATTTAATAATATTTAGCTTAATTTTTGAATTTTATTCGAGAAAAAAATGACTCAATTTAGGCAGAAGCATTCTTAAGTATACTATCAAGAAGATTTTATTTTGAATCAAGAATAAAATCGCTGAATGAAAGCGGGTTTTTGCTGTATGTAATCGACTTTTCTTTGATATAAGCACCTTTTCTTCTTTAAACAAGCATCATTTTCTTTATTGATTTAAAAGGAAATCTTCTTTGCGGAAAATTTGAGCAAATTTCTGTTTGAATCAATTCGCTTATTCCTCTAGTGAAGTTCAAAAATCATGCTGAACGTTACTTAATACGGATACTTTATGCCTTAGTAAGTTTTTCTACAGCCGATCTCTTTCTGTCGCCGTCACTCAATTTATTTACGAGGGAACTTCGAGCTTTAGATTATGGCATCAATCGTGATCCGTTGGGGTTCTTTAAATCTCGTATGATACTCTGCAACACCTCCGTCGCGAATAGTAGCTCTATGCGCCGCAGCGCCGTTGGCAATACTGTGTGGCGCTAAAATTCTCAAAAAATTTGCGAAAGCCTCATGAGTTGATTTGTGAAAGAGAAAATTTTGCGCCGTGTTTCCTGTAACTCACTTGGTCTCCTTCTTCTGCATTGTTTATGCATGAAGATAAATGATGTGTGAAAAGCTGTAAAATCATTTGGTCGTTGCCAAATATCCTCAATGAAATACTGATTATCCCGCAAAATTGTTGAATACCTTGCTAAGAATTTTTCACAGCTTTTCAATCACTATATTATCGATCGGATCTGAAAATTTAATTGAGGATTATTTGTAAATTTTCTCTACCATTCACATTATACTTCCACACACATTATACTTAAAATAACCCAGTATCTAATGGGTGATGCATCATGTATCAACCATGTATCATGTATCAACCATGTATCAAATCATGGATTTTCGCAACCAGACCATGAAGCGCGGTATATGTTTAACGGCCTTAATATGCTCAAATTTACCGAATACGGATGCTAGGACTTCGTAAGTTCTGGACTACCGCTTTCTCTTTGTGCCGTAGTATTTTGATTTATTTTGCGAAGAAAGTCCAGTGCTCTTAAAAAATGCCTCTAAATGTGTCGGAGCGCCTTCAATTTCGTGTGATACTGTGCAACACCTCTGTTGTGAAATAGTTGCTTGAAGTGCCGTGGCACGGCGCGGGACGCGCACTGGCGCCTACAAACCTAAGGGGATACTTCACACAATGATTAGCATTGCGCAATGATTGAAGTATCCCCTTAGGTTTGTAGGCGCTAATGCGCGTTTCGGGCTGGCTGCACGGTGCTCGGCTCTGTATTAGGCTCTAATATTTAAACTCGAGGAGTCAGCGTTTTCCAACTTATGATTTTGAAATGTTTGCACACTCTGCACGGATTATTCTCATTTCAATTAATGGGGGGGAAAATATGTATTTAAAGAAAATTACAGGCAAAGGAAAAAGGCAACTTTTGCTTGTCCATAAAACATTCTTCCTTAATACGGCAGATTAACCCTCGCGTCTTGACTTTTTCGACTTCCACGAAAAATTACCGAACTTTAATTGGCTTCTCGAACAGGCAGTGAAGCAGAAACGTAGGCTTTTGTTAAGATATACCCGAGTTTCATATCGCATAGAGTTCATATACTGTCGCTTTTCGTAAGCGGAGTAGCAGCCTTTTTGTCGTTGAGATGATAATACTTACAACCATAAATGTGAACTCAGCCTTTTCAACGGCATATGCTCAGTGAAAACCGTGGCCCGATTTCCATTATGAAGTCCTCAATTGGAGAAAATTTTCAGTTTTTGCAAATGGTATTGTAGAAAGTATTCTTAACTACGTTCTTTTGTGAACCTTCAAAATGCCCGGAGCTGCGCAAAACCGGCCTTAAAACTTTTCGGGCATGGTTCATAAGCTCATGAGGTTGGTCGTAGAAACATGCTTGAAATATCACGTTGTTACTGAAACATGCAAACTCTAAGGATTTTACGTATAGGCTCCTGCTAAAAAAGGGGCATATATTTTCTTTTTCTTTTTTTGCTTGTCAAAGTGAAGACGGGAAATTCATTCACAATGGATAAATTGGATCACTTGCAACCTTCAGATAGACTTGCGTAACTTTGTCATGTATGCCATGTGAACATTCACGGAAAAGATACCTAAGTCACAAAAAAAAGAGAAAAAAAAGAGAAGAAAAAACAGAAATTCAGATATTAATCGGAGAGTTGGTTCAATTTTAGTGAAGTCATATTTCCATCGGATAATCAGAATTTACTAAGTAAATACACGGCAATAAAATATAAAAATTATAAAGCTGAAGAAGCTAGAAAAAACCTGATCACCGTGTATTTTTACTTACCAATATAAAGAATTTGTGATTTTTTCGTCTTTACCTAAAACGAATGATTTACATCGAAGAAAACAGGGCCAAATTTGACAGCAACAGCCTGGTCGGTCTACCTGGAGGAGCATCAGTATTCCCCGCACGATGAACAGGCATAAACGGTTGAGTCAATGTAATATGAGGCAGACTATACCGAGGCTCTCTCAACGTTGCCAACTGTTTAAAAATAAACAAGTTTTGCATCGATTGAAATTGATCGGTCTCGTGTCCCGGTTGCGTTGAAACTTTCAGTCACAATTAAATACATAGTTTTTGCTGAATAAAAAAAAATAATAATAAAATAAAATATATATAAAAAAAAGGTTGAAAAAGTCAATTTTGGAAGATAGGAAAAATGATGTGTTAGAAAATGTTGAAAAGTAATTATCAGAAGAATGTAGTAAGCAGTAAAAGGAGGAAAAGAGGGGGAAAGGAAACAAGAAGAAAAGGGAGGAGAGGAAGAGGGAGAAAAAGACGAGGACAGAGAAGAAGAGCAGAAGAACGACAAAGAAAGAGATTTATTCAAATTCTTGTTCTTCCTCTTCGTCTTCTCTTTCTCCCTTTCTCTTGTCTATTCTTCACTTCTATTTTCCTGTTTTCTCGTTGTTTTTCTTCTTTTCCTATTCCTTACTTATTACCTCTCCCGTCTACTTATTTCCGTACCTCTTCCGTATTTTTCTTTTCCTACGCATCTCTGTTTTCTTTTCTTTCCTCTTCCTCTTTTTTTCCTCGTTTCTTTCCTCCCTTTCTATTTCTCGTTTCCTCCTTCTCCTTTTTCTTTATCTCTTCCTCTTCCTCCTACTTAATCTTCTTGCTTCCCTTCAGTTTTCTTCCTACTCTTCCTCTTGCTGATTTTTAAGGCATCATCAACTGACCAATGTAAGACACGGCCAGCATGTGGTTTTCAAAATTTACAATCGGGATCTCAAAGACCCGGGTCCATCAGACTAATTGGATTGCATTTTGCACAAACACTAGCATTGCAATGTTGCTAAGATTGTGCAACTTCTTTTGTCTTGGAGGAAAAACCCGATTTTCCATTAATAGTTTCTATTTAACTCGCTGAAAACTGTAAATTTAAGACAAAAATTACCATCCAAATTTCATAGTTTTTCACGATTTCCGCAATTTTATAGCAAAAGATGAAGTTGCACAATCTTAGCATCATTGCAATGCTAGTGGTTCCTTTTTGCAAAATGCAATCCTATTCATATTCCCCCTCTCCCTCTTCGTCTTCTCTCTCTCTCTCCCTTTCTCTTGTCTATTCTTCTCTTCTATTTTCTTGTTTTCTCGTTGTTTTTCTTCATCTCCTATTCATTCATATTTGCCTTTTATGTCTTATTCTCCTACGCATCTCTGTTTTCTTTCATCTCTTCTTCCTCTTTTTCCTTGTTTTTTTCCTCTCTTTCTATTTCCTCGTTTCCTCCCTCTCTTTTTTCTTTATCTCGCCCTCTCTCTCCTACTTAATCTTCTTGCTTCTCTTCAGTTTTCTTCCTACTCTTCCTCTTGCTGATTTTTCAGCCATCATCAACTGACTTTCAAGATACTGCCAGCCATGTGTTTTCAAAATTTTCATTCGGAATCTCAAAAACCTGGGTCCATCAGACTAATTCTCCGCGAACAAATTGGCAACATAGCGGACTCAAAAACATCGGGCGCGGATCACAAGCCATGGGGGGGGGAGGCTAAGAGAAATTTCTAATCAGAGCCCCCTTTCTATCGCGGAAGACAAGCTTGTAATATTGATGTAAGCACCTCACTTTCGTTCTCCGTTCGGCGAGGAGCGGGCCCTCGGAGGGTCGCGCGGTTTTCGATTGGCCTCGCTCCCGGCGCCCTCTCGCGGTGCAAAACTGCGGAGCCGTCGATGAAAAATGAAGGACCCCGCGGATGACTCCCGTGGGAATTCGGGAATCGCTGGCCGCTCCGCGTCCCGAGTGGGATCCAGGAGGATGCGCCGCTGCCAGCTCCCGCGCCAAATCAGGCTCCTCATCAGGCAAAAGGCCTTCACGAGGAGCAGCGGGCTGATTATTGAAATCGATAGACAAAGCAATAGACAAAGGAGACAAAAGAGATGTGGAGGGATCCTATTGGTGGAAGTAGAGTCCCTTTATACCCAGAGTTAAGACAACTCACTTTTGGTTGGGCTCTGGTTGGGCTGAAAGTGGCCTAAAAAAAAATCCAATTCTGATTGGTTCTCGCTCATGGAGGCCGAAACGAGTGCACCAAGATGGCGGTACCTCGAATGTGAACAAGAATAATGAAAATATTACCTAATTGTAGTTTATCAAGAGTAAATTGTTATTTCCATCGGTCTAAAATGAAAATAGATTAAGAAATTATTCACAAACCAATCTAATTTTCGTTTTGATTGATCAATTTGTTGATGTTGTTGTTTTTGTGTGACAGACATCGCAGGATTCCTGATCCTTATCCCTCAATATCGTTCGTTTGGGTGCACTCGTTTCGGTCTCCATGGCCAGCCAAGGCCGGCTGCCAGTAAGCTAATAATCGAGTTGTCTTAACTCTGGGTATAAATGGACTCTATGTGGAAGCGGGTGGTTGTAATGGACAAAGGACGTAGGTGATGGACTAATTAACGGCAACCCACGAGAGACCCGATAGTTAGTCCATCGTTTACCCCCTTAGTCTATAAGAACCACCCATTTCAACCAATAGGCTCGCTCTATCCTCCTTATGTCTTTTTTGTCTATAGATTTGTCTATCAATTTCAATAATCGGCCCGCTGGCGTGATGTTGAAGTTGACTGGTGAATTACTAGAGTGGACTCCTTGACTCCGAGAGAAAATTTGATAACGAATGGAGATGTTGCATGTGTGAGGGATTTGCGATTTGACCATTGATTCTTATGTAAAAGTTCGCGAGAAACACGATGGTGCCACTGGTTTTCTCTGAAATCAACTCCCAAGCTCAAAAAAAGCTCTCAACTTGAGGCTAAAATGGAGGGGATATCCCACCCTACCCTGAGAGTCCACCTCTACATCAAGACAAACTCTCCATACAAAGATAGGGAGCAAATACACTAGCAGGGTTGCCGTCTTTTCAGTTTTGGAGTCCTCAAATAAAATGGCAGCCCTGTCAATGTATTTGCTCCCTATTTTTGCATGGAGAGTTTCTCTTGACGTAGAAGTGGACTCTGAGGATAGCGTGGGATATCTCCTCCATTTTGGCCTCAACTTGAGAGCTTTTTTTGAGCTTGGGAGTTGATTTCAGAGAAAACCAGTGGCACCATCGTGTTTCTCGCGAACTTTTACATAAGAATCAACAGTCAAATCGCAAATTCCTCACACATGCAGCATCTCCATTTCTAGAGTGGACTCCTAGACTCTGAGAGAAAATTTGATAGCGAATTCCTTCGGGCTGATTGTTGAATTAGTAGACAAAGTAATACATAGAGGACACAAAAGACGTAGAGGGATCCTATTGGTGGAAACGGGTGGTTACAATGGACAAAGGAAGTAGATAATAGACTAACTAACGGCAACCCACGAGAGACCCTTTAGTTAGTTCATTATTTTCTACCTTAGTCTATAGGAACCACCCATTTCAACCGGAAGGATCGCTCCATACTCCTTATGTCTTCTATGTCTATAGTTTTGTCTATCATTTCCAGCAATCAGCCTGCTGGACGGGGAGGAAAATCCAAGGCTCACCCTTGTAAATTCCTGCTTAAATCCTAGATGGACTGGCCCAGGGTTGCCGAACTGCCATCGGTTCCTAGGCACATTTTTCATCGGAGAAATTTCGGGTTCACTGGAAAAAAGTCTCTTGAGTTTGTGTGGTTGGCTGTAGAGTTCAGACTCTAATAAGGTTTGATAAGAAAAGATACTCTTGATTCCATCGGATTTTTGATTGAATCAAAAGGGAACCCGATTTAAATTGAGAGGCTTGGCTCGCTCGATTCAAGCAAAAATTCGATTGAATCAAGAGTATTTCTCATATTTTCATGGCTCTATTTCTCATCTTCTCCTTCCAGCACTTTTTATTTTTATCGGGGAAATTGTTCTTATTGCAAACTATGTTTCACTCAAAGTCTTATGACGCTGTATGCCGAAACTTTTAGTCGAGCACCATGTGAATGTGACTGCTTTCCCTTATCGCAGAGAAACTAGGCTTTTGAAGCTTTGAATATCAATGGCTAAGGAACAGTACTACCTGACTGACATTTTTGGAAAAAACGCGTTAGCGACTTTGACGCATTTTACAGTACATATAAAATACGCAAGCTAATGATTTTAGTATTTTTCCCAATTCTGTAGAGGTGCGCTGCAATGACTCTGTAATGTATGGAAAAATTACAAATCTCTCCTTAAAATTACAAAAATGGCGAAGTTAACTCTTCGCCCTGCAAAATCGTCATTCATATGCGTTTCACGCCGACTGCACTGTGTTTAACGCAATGCATGAATTATTCTCACAGGCTTGCAGGCGCTAATATGCGTTTTAAGCCGACCGAAGCGATTGTACTGTGTTTGGCGCAATGCGTGAAGTATTCCCGTAGTCTTGTAGGCTCTTATATGCATTCCACGCTGACAGAGCGCTGCAACGACGCTGTTACGTATGAAACAATTTCAAATCTAAACTAAAAATTAAAAAAAATGGCAAAGTTTTCTCTTCATCCTGCAAAATTGGCAGTTTGGAGATAGGCGATATCGTTCCTCAGCCATCGATATTTTGTTCCAAATTAACCAAATTTCAACTCCTCCCTGAGACTTGGATTCCCGTTCTTCTCCTCTCCTAGGATTTGGTTGAAACAACGCCCCTAGTGGAAAAGGCAACCCTCAGCATCCCTCTCTACACGCATATGGCAGGCGGCGGCACTAATATTCAATCTGCTCACCATACAGGCGTACACATATAATTACACGCCGCCCCTCAAACAGAAACCACGCATCTACACCCGCGTCCCGCTGTTGTTACGCGGTTCCTGCCCAGCGAGACGTCACGGCGGCACATTCCCGTTAATGAGGCGATTCCGGGCCCGGCTACCGAACTTCCCGCCGTGGAACCCGGCTTTAAGTGCTCCCGCCACACCTGTGCTGTGTGTCGCCTTAATATTTTATCGGGCGTCTCCCAACTTTCTAATGGCCACCCCTTCCCCTCCCCCCTTTGAAAGCTCCACCGGCACATATGTGGAGGCTCTCCAGGCAGGTGCGGGAAGTTTCTGTTGTTTCTCTGGAGTTTCTTGCGCCTCGTTTGAGAAATTGGACGTATTTCTGTCAAACGGGACTATGTGCATTAAGATATGAGCCCTTAGACCCTTAAGAATATATGTATAATAGGGCTCATGTCATAATGCACATAGTTTCGTATGGCAGAAATACAGCCAATTGTCGATCCTCTGACGTAAGGGCGTAACTCTTATTTTGAATGATCCCTGTAATCCTTATAACTTACTGCTTTCTGGGGCTCACGTGAAAATTCTCTGAGATGCGCTCTTGCGTTAGAGAAGAAGCATGATGGACTCGCGTATGTCTAGCAAAGGCGTTTCCTCGCTGAGATATACAGATTCTCACGAAAAAAAAAACTGTTTTCTTCCTCAGCTTCCTATTTTTAATTTAGGATTCTATATGACAATTAGCCCTATTGTACCTTCAATTTTGTAGGTAGGCAAGCACTAATTAGCAGAGGGTTTGGACCAAAGTTAACAGAAAGGAACCAAGTCATGCCAAGACTGCATAAAAAAATAGTTTTTCAGTTTTATACATACGCATTTTTACATACGCAATTCAACGCATTTTTTCTAAGTCAATTGACATCCGTTCTTGATTTTAAGTGTTTCATAAGTAGGACTAGTTAAGCTCAAAACTACTTTTAATTCATTAAGTTGAAAACGTGGATTTGTGCGAACATACCATCCGAGCAAAAGCCTCCATCACAAAAACGGTGCTCAAAAGCCTCTTCGCCTTATATCATTTTTTTTCCTTTTTGTTTCCGCCGTTTCATGATTCTAATTAAACAGAGGCCCAGTTGTTGATTTAATGAGATAAATTAAAACTTCCTACATCAATCCGCCCTGTCAGCTCGAAACAAGGGGCCTCAAAGCAGACCCACAATATTTTTCTTTCCTCGACTAGATGCCGCATGAAACTCAAAGGGCTTCAAATTCGATCAACATTTAAGAGTGATTATTCGCGAAGTTACGAGCGAAAATGCTTGTTTTATTTTTTAGCATTACAGAGTTCCGACTTTGTAAACAACGTTAATTATTAGCTTATTTGCTCATTTACTTTTACAATCATCCGTTTTATTTTCTTGTTGAATGAACAAAGGAGAAAATATATTTACAATCCGCGAGCTAATACGTTTAAACATCCGGCTATCTTTATTGTTTTTCAGGCCCCGGGAAATTAGCTTTGAGTCACTTTTGTGTTGCTCTCCTCACGGACACTGCTGTTAAATAGGGTGAAAATAAATTCACACCCCCGCCCCCTCCCCCTTCAGGCTACTCTGACCGGGTGAGATCCTTAATTGATTGCGCAGCGTACGTGATGCACAGAAGCAAGCATACTTTTAATCAGAGCTTTTCAATCTCTAGAACGGCGGAGTATGTTAATAAGTTTTAAATGAAGCGTCAAGCCGGTATCCCCATCCCAGCCCTGGCCCGGGTAGATATTTCCACAACATCGATGCCACATACGATGTGACACTATGCTACCCGCCAATACGCGAATTTTCATGAGCATAAAGTGGACGTCTCGGGGGAAAATGTACTTATGTGAGCCAAATTCTCTACTATCTAATTATTACGAGCGTAGACGAGTAAACTATAAGCATTCCAGCACACAGTCAACTAGAGTTATTAAAAGAAAAGTCTTAATTGCATTTCAACGATTGTGGTTTTATATGTTGTTGTATGTATGTACATTCCGGACTACAAGTCCATCCTCAACATAATATCACAAACTTCACGGCAAAATTCACTAATCAATATCGTTTAGAAACATTCGGAAATGACTTTAAAAGTATATTATGGGTGAATACCGCAAACCGTTTTGTCTTACGATTTGCGATTTCCGAGCTATTTCATAATGTTCCTCTGTGTCGTATGTAAAAAATACCAGAGTGTGTCTTGATACAAAGAAATTATCAAGAAATGTTCTAAAATCCAGAAATTTTTAATCGATTGATCGACTACCGAGTCATCCTCTAAAGTGCTAAAAACCCATTTTAAAGTACTGAAACATAGTTCCTTTCAGTACAAATCGTCGTCTCCCAGACGATTGAACGTAACTACGCGTCCAGCCAAAACGCTATGGTTCCATTCGTGTTTTTAGCCTTGTTACACTGAAAAAAAAAAAATGGGTAGAATTTACCATTTCCTTCATTACCCATTTTTCATTTCCCTTGTATTTCACACAGCGTGAATTCAAAGTTGATTTTGCTAGAGGAATGGTCACCTGTGCCAGTATATAGTAACGTTTACCTTTCTTCTGGCAGAATGGACCACTAGACAAGGTACGAATTTCAGCATTCTGATACATGTTTCTTAACCAAAATTTCACATAGAACACGATACGCACAACGAAAATTACCGAAATCACATCCTTACGAAGATATTTAATGACTCTTGATACGTGAATTGAAACCACCCGCTCATGAAAACTCAATGCTCTAAGTGATTCACATCGAGCGCTAAACGTTATCATAAATGTCTCAGCGACATAAAAATCTGGCAACCTCAGTCTTGACGCTTTGGCTCAGCTATAGCAAATTGCTTATAGTTTGAACAACACATGGTGGGAAATGAACATTGCTCGATTGAGAAGCTTGCTGAAACCATTGTAGTGCGCGACTTAACTCACGTAGAGCTTTGAGTTTCTTGTGAGCGGCTAGTTCAAATTCCTCGTAACCAATGTGAAATAAAAACGTTAATATCTTCGTTAGGAGTTGGTTTCAGTAATTTTCGTTGCGCGAATCGTGTTCTACGTGAAATTCTGGTTAAGAAACATGTATTAGAATGCTAAAATTCGTACCCTGTCAAGTGGTCCATTGACTCTGCATTGACGCTGTGTGAAATATAACGTGAAGGAATAGTAAATTCTACCGATCTTTTTTCAGTGTACCCGCTGTAATAATTGTTCAAATATTTAACTTGACATGGGCTGCGGAGCATTCAACACATCTGATCTATTACATTCCTACTATGTCCATCGCAACCGAACCGCTTCCTCCTATTGGTTCCCTCAATTTCCCCTTGACTTCGTTGTCTATCGCTTTGTCTATCAATTCTGAAAATCAGCACGCAGGAACGGCAACATGTCGAGTACCAGTGGTCCGTTATCGAGAGGCAACGGTATCGAAATGTTTCACGATTTTTGGCAACAAGGAGCTCGACGGTTGGAGTGTGCGTTCCATGTTGCGGGTGTTCGGTCACAGGGCGGAGAACTGGGGGCCGTAAATTAAAGTACGTTGACGCGAAACTAAACAATGCCGTTGATTAACCGGTTATGCGTGTTGACATGTCGCTTGTCATGCGTTCCCTCGCGAAGACGACAACTTTTCCGCCGTTTCGCGGCCTGCTTTTCGATGTATCGATTGATCTGGCATTTAAAACTGTGGTAAAAGATCGATTGACAGGGTGTTCGCAACGAACACTTTAATAATCGATTATTTACCATAGATTCATATTGGATAAATCGATAATCGCGCCTCGTCCCTGCTTTTTCGGCTTTTGATCTATATTCATCAACCCCCCTCCCCGTCTATCCACCCTTGCTGTGTTATTTTTTAGATTTTGTCGCTTGGGTTTTGTTTATATTTAACAGCGGAAAATTAACGTGGGAATGACAGTTGAGCCGTGAGTGGGAAATTATATGGGATGAATGAAGTGATACTCGATGAATATCAAACCTCTCGCTGAGATACATATGTTTTCAAAATTACAGAATTGAATGTTTCGACACTAGACCACTCTTTGATGTATGTCATTCGATAATTTTCAAACGAATGTCGATGGTTAAAGTCGAAAAGTGGGTCCTCAACTCCGACGTCGCAAATTTACGATCAGACTTTATTTATTTTTAACCCTCCGATGCTCAAGCCGGGTCAAATTGACCCGGGGGCTTGTCAGAAACACGTGCCTCACCGTTTATGGGGGCGGTTCATGCGAGTTTTTGATATCAGTCCACAAATTCATCGTACAAATAATCAGCTATTAATTTAATAATGTGAAATAAAATGTGGAACAGGGAAGTTTTGTTAACAACTACCGCTAAAAATCCCAAACTATACTAGGTCAAATTGACCCAGGTATGTCTTTGAGGGGAGTTGGGGGGCCGGAGCATTCGAAATTTAGATTTAGATCAACAAAAGCATGATAAAACTAGCCACACATCAAAATTAAAAAGGGGAAAAATGGTCTTTCAACATAAAGCCGAAAATAGGAGCGACGTATTCGGGTCTGGTTTTTCTTTTCAATTTTCACCCAAATCCGAGCGAAACCTCACTGCCAGCATAGGGCACACCATTGCGAGTTTACACCTCGCGCCATCCCGCCTTCAATTTTGTAGATGCAACACGGACATCTATCAAGCACGAATAGTTGTATCTCTGTGCCGTCATTGACGTGTCCCCTTTCCTTTGCACTATATCCATGTTGTGTTGATTTTTTTTGTCTAATTTGTAGTGGTGCTTCAAGAGCTACAGGAACAACACCACCGAAGACAGCAGAGACGTAATCATGCGTAGTTTTTTTTTTACTTTTCTCCCCAATCGGAGCGACACTTTCCTGGCAGTATTGTAAACATCTTAGAAAATTTTCTACAAAACTAATCATTTTAGTCATTAGCGTAAAGTTCTTATGTGGGGAAACGCGAAGAGTTTGGACATGTTGAAATATGGAGCTCTAAAGCCAACCACCCAACACAAAAAATATCACTGCCTATCTTTAGATTCCAATATCAAACCAAGATTGCCAAGAATGTGCGTAAATAAGCGTCCTTCTCCAAAAATGAGTCAACATATGCAAAAATTGAGTCAAATACGCGCTTTAAAAACAAGGTGTCGTAACAATTTTAATAAAAAATAATTCTGGATAGTGTGAATTTATTGCTGATTTTTGAGCCCTAAAAGCTCCATCATATGACCGCCAAAATGTCCCTATTCTGATACTCCCCCCATGTGGGTACTCAAGTAGTAGTGTGGCGTACTTTGCGATACATCGATTCATCTGCTATTTACAGCTATGGAAAAGGATCGATAAACAGGGTTTTCGCAACGAACACCTTAATAATCGATTCTTTACCACAGCTACAAACAGAGAAATATTCACTGGAAAAAAAAAATTGTATCTAGAGTCCAGACTCTTAAAAACGTCGACAAGAAAAAATACTCTTGATTCAATCGGATTTTTGCTTAAATCAAGAACCAAGCCTTAAATTTGCCAAGCCTTGCTTAAATTAAGAAATTTGGGCGGATTTCGTTTTGATCTAAGCAAAAATCTGATTGAATCAAGAGTGTTTTGGAGTGTTGATTATCGATCTTTAAGAGGGAACTATCAATTAACGACAATTTTAGCAAAAATTTGCATTCACGATGGACTCAAGAAAGAATAGTTCGGCTTTTTCAAGCAGAGAGTTTTGTTTTTAACTATGGCGCTCTCGTGATACTCGTCAAAAAGTTCCTAGAGAAACCTTTTTATTGTCCCTCATTACAAGCGGGGAGGGATGAAGTGGGAGTTTGCGAAAGCGGATCAAACGGAATAAGTTATGGGCCAATCTTTATCAATCAACGGCGGAGTCAATCGCCCCAACTTGAAAGCCACAAAAGCACGAGTTAGCCGAGTTCAAGTAGCTGCGTTGTCTATTCGGACCGAAAAAGCTCCCTTTTTAACATGTAATTGATGTTCAATGAGTCAGTTTTGGATATAAATGTTACCACAGCAGCCCAAGACAATTCAAAATTGAAAAAACAGTAACTGGGGCGGGAAACATGGCTAAGAATTTTCAATAAAACACCGAGACGTTTCGACTCACACCGAAAAAAAGGTGAAGTTGATTTAACATTCTGGATGTAAAAACAGCATGCGAGAACTTACAAAATACTAAATTAACCGCTACTGCAGTTACTTCAGCAATGCCGAGATGTAAAAGTAACTGCTATGGTGGATAGTTCAGCATTGTGTAAGTTCTCGCATACTTTTTTTACATCCAGAATGTTAAATCAACTTCACTTTTCTTTCGATGCAGAACTGAGCCATTTTCAGTCGGAGGTCATTCTCAAATCTCGGCTACCATCATGTAGGTCTCAGCGGGGTTTTTTCTCTGAAATGTTTTTATTTATTTTTCATCTCTTTAGTTAAATGAAAACGGGTCAGTTCTGAGCCAAAACGTCTCGGTGTTATACTGTAAATTTTCAACCTTGTTTCCCGTTTTTCAACCATGCTTTTTCATAAGCTAGTTACATATGTTAGTCATTATATCGGTGATTGAATCTCTTAGACTCGTAAGGAGAATATACGAGGGCTGTCCCAAAAGATACCGGACTTTTTTCATGGCAGGCAAACCAAGCGTCGTAATAAAGTTTTTTCGGGCTTATCTGAAAGCTGATATGCTACTGAACAGGCTTGTTTTCATCAATTTGAATTATCTTGATCAGTGCTCATTTGATGATCTTGAGATTCGAACTACGTTCATTCGCATCGAGTCCAGGCTCTTGGACGTGATGAGTAGACGAGCAGTATATAAATGATCATGGACGTAATGACCTTCGCTTCAATAGAGATGTTGCATGTGTGAAGGATTTGCGATTTGACCATTGATTCTTATGTAAACGTTCGCGAGAAACACGATGGTGCCACTGATTTCCTCTGAAATCATCTCCCAAGCTCAAAAAAAGCTCTCAAATTTGAGGCTGTAATGGAGGGGATATCCCACCCTACCCTAAGAATCCACCTCCAGGTACATCAAAACAAACTCTCCATGCAAAGATAGGGAGCAAATACATTGGCAGGGTTGCCGTGTTTTCAGTTTCGGAGTCCATAAACAAAGTGGCAGCTCTGCTAATGTATTTGCCCCCTATCTATGCATGGAGAGTTTGTTTTGATGTAGAGGTGGACTCTCAGGGTAGGGTGGGATATCCCCTCCATTTTGGCCTCACTTTGAGAGCTTTTTTTGAGTTTCGGAGTCAATTTCAGAGAAAACCAATAGCACTGTCGTGTTTCTCGCGAACTTTTACATAAGAATCAATGGTCAAATCCCAAATCCCTCACACATGCAACATCTCCATTCTCGCTCTGACGCTGTTCACGCATTGTGTAAGGAATTTCGGATGATTTTTTGAGCCCGCCTTCTCCTTCATAAGGCACCCGCAAAACAACTTGGGTAGGCTAGGATAGGGTGGGATACACCCTCCATTTTGGCGTCAACTTGAGACCTTTTTTGGGCTTGGGAGATGATTTCAGAGAAAACCAGTAGCACCATCGTGTTTCTCGCGAACTTTTACAAAAGAATCGATGGTCAAATCGCAAATCCCTCACACTTGCAACATCTCCATTAACGGCACCCTTCGCTCAAAAGACTTGATTCATTCCTGTTGAACTGGATTCGCGTCCCGACCCGTGTGCGGTGTTTCGCGAGGCAACATCGCCGCGAGCTCCGGCGCGTTTTCAATAAAAGAGTTTCGGAGAAAAGTTGAGCGGCGAAAGGGAAGGAGCTCGTTTGCGTGGGCCCGATATTTCAGCTTTCCCGCGGCTTTTCAGCGGCGGCGACTCGACTCGCAAGTGTGCCGCGGGAGCGCGGATTGGCGCAAAGAATCTCTTCGGCGACGATTTCACCTGCGCCTCGCTCCGCTTCCGTCGTCTCGCCGCTTAAATTAACCTTTTATTCAGATTCGCCGCTCGCAATGACGCCTTCCACGAAAATTTCACCGCCCGCACCGACGTCGCTTAGGGTGCCTTTGCGAGGTGCAAGATTTTTTCAACCGAGCGGGAAAAAAGTTCCCACTTTGAGGAAATAACTTCTTCCCGGAGTAAAATGGAATCGTTGATACTTTAATTAAAACTAGGGGGTAACGCACCCAGCCCTGAAAGTCTCACGGTCTAACCCACCGAATAAGGCACCTATGCTGCCGTGTTACACGGAGAAAAAAACTTCCTGCGTGGGACCCGAAGTTTAGGTCACGATTTCAATGCAAATTTTTCCTCGAAATTTTCAGATATTTTGGGTTTAAATGCGTACAAGATTGTCCGAAAATATTGGGAAAATATATTCACAATTTTCCTAATGAATTCAGTTTTTATCGAGGGAAACTTGGAAACGTCTGAAAGCTCATGCGGCGTTCTCCCTTATACGGAGAAAAAAACCTCGTGCGTGGGACCCGAAGTTTAGGTCATATGGATCTATGAAGTTTTCGGATTGAGCATCTGAATACTTTAGGTCCAGCTGCTGAGGTTTGGATCACACATCTGAAACTTCAGTTCTTACATCTGAAGTACTTCGGTTCTCACATCCGAAAAACTTCGGTTCTCACATTTGAAGTACTTCAGATGTAAGAACTGACGTTTCAGATGTGTGCTCCGAACCTCGACTGCTAGACTTAAAGTGTTCAGATGCTCAATCCGAAAACTTTAGAGATCCATATGACCTAAACTTCGGATCCCACGCACGAGGTTTTTTTTCTCCGTGTAAGGGAGAACGCCGTATGAGCCTTCAGACGTTTCCAAGTTTCCCTCAATAAAGACTGAATTCATTGGGAAAATTCTGAATATTTTTTTCAAAATTTTCGGAAAATCGTGAACGCAATTGAACCAAAAATATCTGAAAATTTCAAGAAAAAATATGCATGAAAATCGCCAAAAATACATGTTTTATCAATGAAAATTTGGCAAATCTCGAATGTTCGTACGGCGTTCTTTCTTACCACGCGGCATTAAGTCCGGAGAGTGCGGACATATCGGTAATTCCGAGGTAGATCATGGAGGTTTCAAAGCCCCAAAAGGACAGCCAACCTTTGAATTCAAACTATGCAGGGTAATTTATTATTACAATTCAATGGCAATAACCAAGCAAGATGAGAACTATTCAACTCCAACCGTGTGAATAATGGCGCCAAACACAATGCAGTCGGCGTAGAACGCATATTAGCGCCTACAAGACCGTGAGAATACTTCTTGCATTGAGCCAAACGCAATGCAGTCGACATGAAACGCATATCTACGGCTGAGGAACAACTCCTACTATCTAGAAACTGACGATTTTCCGGAACGAAAAGAAAACTGCCCCATGTTTCTTGTTTTAAGGTTAGATTTGCAATTTTACATCCATTACAGCGTCATTGCAGCGCTTCGCTACAGAATGGACCGCTAGACAAGGTACGAATTTAAGCAAGCTGATACATGTTTCTTAACCAGAATTTCACGTAAAACACGATTAGCGCAACAAATATTACTGAAACTAACTTCTGACGAAGATATTAACGTTTTTATTTCACATTGGTTACGAGGAATTTGAACTGCCCGCTCACAAGAAACTCAAAGCTCTACGTGAGTCAAATTGCGCACTACAACGGTTTCAGCAAGCTTCTCAGTCGAGCAATGTTCATGTCCCAAATTATAAGCAATTTGCTATAGCTGAGCCAAAGCGTCAAGATTAAGGTTGCCAAATTTTCATATTGCAGAGACTGTCATGATAACGCTTAGCGCGCGATGTGAATCACGTAGAACATTGAGTTTTCATAAGCGGGCGGTTTGTATTCACGCATCAAGAATTATTAAATATCGTTATGAGGAGTTGACTTCTGTAATTTTCGTTGTGCGCATCGTGCTTTACGTGAAATTTGGGTTAAGAAACATGTATCAGAATTCTGAAATTCGTACCTTGTCTAGTGGTCCATTGTAGCAAAACGAAATGCGAGTTCTTGAGAAGGACATTTGAAAGCGCCCTTGAGTAAATGAAAAAACCGTCAGATGAAACTTCCCAACGTTGCAATGTGATTAAACCCCTCTAGTTCTCGTCCTTTCGCACGTAAGTTAATACTCACCCTCCCACCGAAAGGCGGCTTGAAACATTGGAAATGTGGCAGGAGATATCGTCGCTCCTCTAACGTAAGGGCGTATCTATATTTTCATATGAGCCCCGAAAAGCGTAGAGTTGTACGAAGAACAGAGCTCAAGCGAAGATCAAAATACACCCTTATGTCAGGGGAGCGACGGTGTGTATCGCATGGAACACGCTGCTTTTGGCACTCGATACCCGACATTCAGAAATATTTCCAATCACTGTCAAAGTTCTCATCGAGCCCGAATTCCGGTAATTAATCGTTTCGCCGGATGAGTGATGCTCGAGGGGCCAAAGTTGCCGAAGTTAACTAACAATAGCATAAATATCAAGGAAAATTGGCCATATTCCATAAAAATTCAAAATTGAGCTGAAATTTTAAAATCCACACCGATAAAATAGTGAAGTTGATTTAACATTCTTGATGTAAAAAAAAGAGTGCGAGAACTTATAAAATGCTGACCTGCGACAGCAGTTACTTCAGCAATGTCGAGATGTGAAACTAACTGCCGTGGCGGATAATTCAGCATTTCTTAAGTTCTCGCACACTTTTTTAACATCCAAAATGTTGAATCAACTTCACTTCGTTTTCGGTGCAGCTCACATCAGCACATCTACGCAACAATTTAGCCGCGAGCAGCGGGTCGATTATTGACATTTATAGACAAACAGGACAAAAGGGGTATGGAGGGATTCTATCGGAGCAGACTGGTGGTTGGAATGGACAAAAGTGGTAGGTGCTATACTAACTAACGGCAACCTAAAAGACACCCTATAGTTTGTCCATCATTTTCTCCCTTAGCCTGGAGGAACCACACAATTTAACCAATAGGATCGCTCAAGGCTCCCTATGTCTTCTTCGGATATCGTTTTGTGCATCAATCTCAAAAATCATCCCGCAGGAAACACTGTAAAGAGACAAATCTCCACATATGGATTGCATTTTGCAAAAAGGAACCACTAGCATTGCAATGTTGCTAAGATTGTGCAACTTCTTTTGTCTTGGAGGAAAACCCCGATTATCCATTAATAGTTTCTATTTTACGCGCTAAAAACTGTGAATTTAAGACAAAAATTACCATCTAAATTCCATAGTTTTTCACGATTTCCGCAATTTTATCGCAAAGGATGAAGTTGCACAATCTTAGCATCATTGCAATGCTAGTGGTTCCTTTTTGCAAAATGTAATCCATATATTTCTGTAAAAATGTAATATTTTGTCAACTATGCGGCTTTGAAATGGAGTTGCGTTACCTCGCCTGGGCGATGCACGCGTGCGATACTCAAAAGCAGCGAAGCCACAGAAAAGCCGCAAGGAGGAAATGTCAAGATGTCGGTATTATATTTTGTTCTTGGGTGCGCTGCCACCGCTGTCGTGTGCGTGCGGTTCGTTCAAACCGTGCGGGGGCGGGGGAGGCGGGTAAGATTTGTAGGGTCTTGCGAGGGATCTGTTGGCACGGTTGCCTACGAAGCCGGGCGCGACGGAGGGGGAGGCTTGGAGGCGGCACCTGTTGAACGGAAAATTCGTTTCCTATCGGCGACGACGCACAGTGGCAAGAACCGTTGAGAGAGGTTGGATATGACATTTTTGACTATAATGAGCCTGTCGCAACTTCAGCTACACAGAAATAAATTTTAACACAGAATTTTGGTTAATACGGGAAGTGAAACACAAAATAACCCTTGCCTTCAGTTGACGATTTCAAGAGAAAATGCCAACTAGCTTCCTTAAAGAAATTTAATGAAAAACCAGTGAGGCAGATCCAGCAATTTGGCAACACCGGATTTCCTCCATTTAAACTATGCTAAATGATCGATTCTTGGCGGAGCATTTGGCCCCTCTAAGAATCGATATATTCCCATTGCTATAAATGGAGAGAAGGCAATGTTGCCAATTTTCTGGATCCGCCAATGAAGTGGTGAATACCAACGTCGCAATCGGAGGGATGCTGATGCATTCTCCCAGTCTCTAGATTGCTTCTGCACGAAATTCACCGTAAGCTGTACCGCACAAACACACAGCACAACACAAAACAAGCAACACAACACAAAACTCACAGCACAAAATTCACACAGCAGCTGCCAACACAACATTTGTGTTTTTTGGCAGCTGTCAACACAAAATTTGTGTCGGTTTGTGTTCCACTCCCTATTTAAACTAAGAGTAACATAAGAACACGAATACTTTTATCAGTGTAGAGCTTGAAGAAGAGTTGTTCTTATCAAAAATTACGATGGGCGCCTTGGAAAATTTTCAAATTCTCTCCTGCCTGCACAATCTGCTTGAGAAATATGCAGTTTGTAAGCTTCCTGCTTCAAAAGCGATACGATGATACAGGTGAAAATTTCTTAGGAGGAGTAGCTCCATCCAACCCTCGCACACTAGGATGCTAAACGAATGGCAGATGCTTTCGCGCGCAAATCGTGAGAAAACGCCATAGTCTTTGTCAACACAAGGAAAATTGAAATGCAAAAGCGCCGATTGATAACATCCCGTTTTGATATGTGTGTTTTGAAGAGTTGGTGTCGGCTATGTTGGATATTGTGTAGCATCCCATAGTGCGCAAGGGTTCGATGGAACGATCCTTCTTACAAAATGGTCACCCGTGTCCTTGTAACGTTTTTGAAACGAAAGCTTTGAAGAACGCATACTACTTTCGCAAATTGTGTAGTTAGGAGTGTATTTAGACCTTCCCGGTGTGCTCATCATGATTTTTGAGCCATTTTCTGCACACTGAAAAAAAAGTTTGTTCGTACAAACGAAAGTTCGGTGTCCCATATCATCTCAACTAATTCGATTTGTCAAACCAAATTTTTGGTTCCTCAAACCGAACTTTAAAGGTAGAGCAAATTGAGGTACAAAGTTCGGTCATATGAACCAGATGTCGGGTTACATGAACCAAAAGTTCAGTTTGACAAACCGAATGGTTCGGGTGACTTGGAACACCGAACGTCCAGTTTGTAAAACCGAACTTGATTTTTCAGTGTGTAAGAAATAACTCTATTTTTTTCTCTAGCTAAAGTTTTCAACAGGTCCATTCAAACATTGTAAGGGGTGTTTATTCAAGAACATTTTACAAACAAACCAATGGAACCACTTTCAAACTTCTACGTAGATACTACGTGTATTATAAAAGATACAAGCTTGTAAAGTTTCCGCAGCATATCCGACCTCTTCCTTTTCGTTCCCTTTGTGCGGCGGGCTCAAGAAGCGGGGATTACCGTGCGACTGACATTTGATTCCCTCCGATTTAAAATTCATTCCGCCAGGCGCAGCCCGGAAGCGGCGCTGTCTCTCCCGCGACGTGTCGCGCTTTGCGATCAATCGGTTGATCTCCCCTTTAAACCTATGCAAAAAGATCGATTATCAGGGTATACCATAATAATCGATTCTTTACCATAGCTTCAAACGAGGAAATATGGATGAACGATTATTTACGTCTTGCCGCTTCTGTCTCCGCGTCGCGAGCCGGGTTTGCGGCTTTTCACGGCGCGGAAAGTGAATTTTGAAGTTTCTATTCACCCCTCGAATAGCTTTTTCGCCGGGAAATCCGAGGAGAATAGAGCTGTGGAAAGCGAAGGGGGTTTTCGATTTAACAATTTCATTTCGCGAAGGATTTTGCGAGGAACACGATGCTACGAGTGGTTTTCTGTAACATGAAAGCCTAATAGATGAGAAAAATGGTGGCAAGTCATTTTTCTTAAAATATCGTTTCGCGCTACAATTTTTCTAATACTTTTTTCCTACTCGTTTTTTGTCCCATCCTAGTTAGTCCTACTAGTGAGATATTCTACTGAGTTACTCAGGAGAATTCGCTCAGGGAAACCTGATGTAGGAAAAAAAATTTAGGAAAAACGACCTAGCACCGAGAAAAATAGTTCATCGAGCAGTGGCGTGGTGTGCTTTGCGTATATCGATTGAACTGCCTTTTAAACCTATATAAAAGGGTCGATAAACGAGGTGTTCGCAACGAACACCTTAATATTCGATTATTTGTCGTAGCTTCAAATGGAGAGATATCGATAATCGATCCTTCACGCCTCGCCATTGTCATCAGAACGAGGGCCTCAAAGTCGAATCGGATGTGACCAAATAGTTTTTATAAAGTGTCTATATAGGGAGAGTACGGACACTTCGGTAATTTTGAGACTAGGTCATGGAGCTTTTAGGGCCCAAAAGGGCAGCCAACCTGTGTAATCAAACTATACAGAATTATATATAATTATATTTGTTACAACCTTTCATTTTTAAAGCACGAATTTGACTCAAATTTTGCAAAAATACACTCGTTTTTGCGGGAGGACGCTCATTTACGTACACTCTCGGCCATCTTAAGTTTGGTATTGGAATCTAAAAATTGTCAGTGACATTTTTTGGGCTAGAAGATTGGCGGCCTGTTCAGAGCTCCATATTTGTACATGTCCAAACTCTCCCCATTTTCCCATGTAGTTACTTTAATTTACACGTTAATGACTAATATGATTAGTTATGTAGAAACTTTTCTTAGAGGTTTACAATTCCGCTAGTAAGGTGTCACTCCGATTCAGGGGGAAAAGTTAAAAAAACTAGACATGATTACGTCTCTGATAGCATAGGCGGGGTTGCTCACGTAGCTCTTAATGCACCATTACAAATTAGACAAAAAGAACCAACACAAAATGGAATGGTAGAAAGAGGGCGAAGGAAAGGGGACGAGTTGATGACGGCGCAGAGATACAACTATTCGTGCTTGATGGATGTCCGTGTTGCGTCTATAAAATTGAAGGCGGGATGGCGCGAGGCGTAAACTCGTAATGCCGTGCTCTACGCTGGCGATAAGGTTTCGCTCAGAAAGCGATGCTGGCTCCAAATTCGCCAGATTTCACGCAAGTTTTCTGCAGGAGTGGTTTCGAGAATAAGCCTCTGGAATGATGTATTTGTCACGTTAGCGGCTCGCAAACTTCTAAGACCTAGCAAAAAAGCTCGCAGCTCATATCATTCACTGAAAACTCAAAAACCGTATTTTTGACTCAAAAGGAAAATTATCATTTTCTCCCAAAAAAAAAAAAAAAAAAAAACAAGTTGGTTTTTGCAATCGCTAGCGATAGCAATATTCGTCATGGGAACTTTTGCTTCTGGGATATGAAAATTTTAAGGTACAGTTCGTTTGTAGTATCTTCAGAATTGAAGGGGCTATGTAATTTTGTGTCGACATCTCTTTTTTAACATTTTTAATTTTTTTTCTTTGCATACAAGAAAGCTGTTATTTACCAATTATTTATTTTCGTTGGATTATGTATGGTTTTTGGAAGTTAACGCATTTAACTTTCAGTTTCGTTTTTTCGGCGTAAAGTATGATATTTTTACTCTACGCATATGCCCGAATACGCATCATAACGACGGTGAAACTACCAAACCACGTATCTCGTTTGCGGTGTTTAAAAATCTCCGCTCACATTTTATTTTTTTGAAGTAGACCAAATCAATATCATTCCTTGAAATTTTCACAGAATTTTCTCCGCACGAAGAGGAAAAATCACGGAAATTTTCAAGACTGGACGTTAAGTAGCTTTTCATTTAAAAAATAAAGTATGACGGGAAGTCTGCGACGTCGCAAACCGAGATACGTGGTTTGGTAGTTTCACCGTCGATAAGTGACCTATGTGCTTCCTAAGTTGCCATTTTTTTCATTCAAATAGATGTAACCGAAATGTTAGATGTGTACTACCTATACTACTTTCATGTCATTGCTTTATTTATTTATTTACTTTTTGCGTAGGTATAAATTGTTATTTTTTGCTGAATTTTGGAGAAAATATTGCTTTAAGAACGTGGAATGTAAATTAATTTTATTGAAAAAAGAAAATACCATCATGAATTTGGGCGAACAGAGAAAATATACATCAATATTTGGGTCAACATCTCCCTGATTATATAAAGGATGAATATATTAGTATTTCTGTATCAAAAAACTTAGCTTTTGTCTTCAGAGATACGATGATTCTAGTCCCAGTCAATTTGTTTTATTGAAAAAACAAAAAAACAAAAAATAAATAAAAAAAAAAAAAAAAACAACTGAAATGTTAGACATACTATTTTCATGTCTTTCTATTTGTATCAATAGGTACTTTTTGCTTAACTTACGAACGTTGAATGCAAATTAACTTTATTGAAAAAAGAAAATAACGTCATTAATTTGGGGGAACATGTGGCTGATTATATGAAGAAGGTATATTCCAGTATTTTTGTTTAACATATTAACTCACGAGAAAATGTTCGTACATTTATCATCTACTATTAATTATTTTTTGATGATTAGTCTAAAACATTCAATACAACCATTAAAAAGTAGTTCCCATCGTCGGGTATCGAACTCCCGATCGCCGGGTGCCCGCACCGAATCAAAAATACGAGGCGGTTTGGTCAACTAGGCTATAATGGATCCACGAGGGCGAGAGTAAAAATAGCATACAAAAGACTCGGGCAATGGGCGGGACTTATCACAAGAGACCTTGACTGCTTTTGGGATGATATGAAGCGCATTGCTGTATTGCTGTAGGAGCCATGGTTCGCACTGTTTTAATGCGTCTCGAGGTTCATCCCAGCACGCATATTCCGATCGCGGCAGTTGAGCTAAGGCAATATTTGCGTATCCACAAATTAAATCAATCAATCGAGCTCTGATTTTGACTTCTTTATCCGTAACGAGTCCTCCAGAACAATTTTCCACCTTGTACGATGGTTATTATTTCTTTACTTCTATTTTTCAAATTTGAGGTGGGATAATGGCGGCTTCTCAAGAACACCGAGGTAGGCGATCTTTTGCACCAACGAACAGAAAACTGATGGCGAAAAATAACCAATCAGAACCTCCCAAAAAAAAGAATTTGCCTAAAAACGGAACTTCGTGGTTCTGCGCAGATTTACCAGTCAGACACGACATCTCGAGGTGGAAAAAAACTCGCTGAAAGCGAATTTTAGCAATCAACACAACTTGACGTAGAGACATGATTGGCTAAAAAATACAACGGTTTTTGATACATCGGAAAATCAACCAAAAATCGGAGACTGGGCGAAACGCTCAAGGTCGCAGAGGTATAGGGAATCCCATAGCGAAAGCAACGGAACGATTGTAATATCATGGGGAACTCCGTTCCCATGACAAAAAAAAAAAAAAACTGTCCAGGATCCTTGCGATTGTGGAGGAGGATCAGTTTCTTTTTGGACGCAAAACTGCAGTGGCGAAGCTAAAAGATGCATTCTCACGAGAAACGGGAGGGGGGAGGGATTTATGTGCCCCATAAACAGCGACTGATTGTGAGATTGAATAATGAGTCAGGTTACTCCAAGAATGTTTTTCACCAGTGTTTCGCGCTTCTCGTCGTGCCGCAACGTTCCGGAGTCGCCAAATTCCCTCAAAAAACACAGAATTTCTCTTAAAAGCACGTGGAAAATACAACCAAGATTAAACTCCGCGGCATCCCCAAACAGATCAGAGCTTTGTTCTTTCCGAATCGCAGCATTCCTAACTAAATTACTCCACGTTTCAGGCTTTGTCTATTTTTCTGACATCCAAACCCTCCCCCTCCCTCCCTCTATCCTTGGCGTCTGAAACCCTCCATCCTCCCCCACGCGCCTGCTGTCTGACACGTATCATGCATCAGGGGTTAACACATCCGTGGTTGTGGAGTTGAAGTTATCCTCTCGCCTTGTCCTTCTCTCGTTCTCTTCAGCGTTGCCATGTTTACGGGAAATGGACCACTAGACAAGGCGCGAATTTAAACATTAGGAGTATGTTTTGAAATCAAAATTTCACTTAGAACACAGTTCTTACAACAAACCTCACTGGATGCAACTCCTAACCAAGAAATTACTGGTTTGGTTGCTTTTGTTGTGTGTATAAAGTCAAATTTCCCACTCATGGAAAAATCATAATCAATCTTGAGTTAAATGGCACACTGAAAGTTACCGAAACAGTTTCTGCGGCATGAGAATATGGCAACCTCAATTTCAGCACCACGGCTCAGCCGTCGCACGTTGTTTACACTTTTAGCATCACAGTGTGGGGAATAAGGAACATTGCACGGTTGATCAGCCTGCCGAAAACCGGTGTGGTGTGCAAATAGGTCCAAGAAGACTCTCATTTTTCTTTTGAACTTTTGTGTTTCAAAATGACCCAAGGGAATTTTTCGTAACCAACGCTTAGTAAAAAAAAGTTAATATCCTGGTTGGAAGTCATTTTTGGCGATTCCAATCGCCCAACTCGTGTTTTACAAGAAATTTTGGATAGGAAACATTTTTCAGGATGCTTAAATTCGTGTCTTGTTAAATGAGTCAGTTGCGCTAGTCACAGAATCGTGTTTTGATGCTTGATTCTTGTAGATTGTCTGAAAATAATAAGATCTGTCCGAACCGCGACTTTTTACGTTCAATATTAACCGAGATATCACCCTTTGAAAAGTCGGGTTTTTGACGTCATAAACCGCGGTATAGTGACACCCTTGGTTTCTTCTACCTTCTTTTCATCCATCGGTGTGACGCACATTTGTACTGGTTGTCGAAGGTGAAACTTAGATAAAAGCAAGGTGGAAGGAACCAAGGGTGTCACTACCGCGGTGGATGAGGTCAAAAATCCGAGTTTTCAAATGGCGATATCTCGGTTAATATGGAACTGGAACGTAGAAAGTCGCGGTTCGGACGGATCTTATAATTCTTAGCCAATCCATGAGAATCAAGCATCGAAACACAATTCTGTGACCAGCGCAACTGACCCATTTACATTGCCTTCCTCAGGAAAAATCGAGTTATTTTCTTCAAATATGGCAACGGTGCGTCCGCCTCACCCTCAACCTCTGTTTTAAATTGCAGGAGATATTCTGTGGGTGCACGACGCCGTGATCCGTCAACGTCCCCGCAGCAGCTTCCGGATTTCCCAAACAGGCCATGGATTTCGCTTTAGATTTTCAGGGATTTTTACTATTCTCTCGGAGGCATTGTAGTTGTGCGAGTGAGCACTTTAAAAAATATAAAATATTAAAAATCGGCCATGACGATTATGCAATTAAAAGTTGTTTTTATATCATTTTTTAAGGGAATGTGTTACTCGTGGCCATACTAAATCAACAGCGACTTGGATGTTCTTCTCGCAGTGAGTCGATGACTTTAATTTAAGACCTAAAGTCAAAGTCATAGCTCAAGATTAGTGTTTTAGACCTGAAATTGTCTGGAGGCAATTGATAACAGTATGAGATTTTCTCGGAGAGAAAAATATCATTATATTTATGTTTTCCTCAAGGGAATTCACATAATAACATCGACTTTGGCCTCGGTTTCAGGCCTATTTGCACTAACAGTGAACTGTGTTTTTTGATTAAGGTCAAACAAATTCACCATGTTCACAGTTCACCAATTCGAAAAAAAACAGCAAATGCTTGCGGTTCTATAAAATTAAATAACAGCAGATCGACGACTTATCTTCTTTTTCTTCTATTTTTTCGAATTTTTCTCCGGCTGATAATGAAATTGTAACATTTCGGAACGTTCCAGAGTTTTTGTTATTTATCCTCTGTTTTTTGCAGCCTTTCTCCAAATTGAGCTGTTATTTTAATATGTGTTTTGGCCGATTAGTTAGTTCTTCCCTCTCAGCAAATTTGAAAAACCGAGTTGGTACAATATTCATCTTACATGCATCACATGATATTAGTATTCATGGTGAAACTGCAGAAACGCGTATCTCAATTTTCGGCGTTGTAGACTTCCTGTCTTATACTTCATTTTCTACATGGTGGTAGTCACCACTCGTCAATTCTTGAAAACTTCGGTGATTTTTTTTTCTATGGATGATCGATGTCCTTTGAATATTCTGCGTGTGTTCATTTTAAAAAATAAAGTTGGAATGTAGATTTTGAGACTTTGCAGCCGAGATACGTATTTTTGCAGTTTCACCGTCGATATTTTACCACCACGACCGTTTTTAGCGAGGAAGTCCCTGTATACGAAGTTTTTCTACATGTGTATCATGTAGATTATGAGACTTTCCATCAGAGATACGTATTTTTGCAGTTTCACCGTCGATATTTTACCACCATGGCCGTTTTTAGCAAGGTAGTACCTGTATACGAAGTTTTTCTACATGTGTATCACGTAGATTTTGAGACTTTGCAACAGAGATACGTATTTTTGCAGTTTCGCCGTCGATATTTTACCACCATGATCGTTTTTAGCAAGGCAATACCTGTATCCGAAGTTTTTCTACATGTGTATCATGATTTATTCCTCTTGACATGAAATGATTGTGACACTCTCTTGTTTTCTTGTTGCAGAATGCAGGGATGCAGATGTTCTGTTTCCTCGCTTTGCTCATCGGCAGTGCTTTCCTACTGGAGAACTCAACGGTCAACTCGCGAATCCAGGGCATGATACGCAACACTGTCACAAGGATGATTCTTTACTCTGTCGAGAACGATAACACGGAGCGCGTTCTCAATGCTGTCCAGGAAAATGTAAGTTTTACAGCCTGTAGCTTTGCTAAGTATACTGCCGTGCTAAGAAAAAACGCCGTATGAACGTTCAGGCGTTGCCAACTTTCTTTCAATAAATGCGAATTTCCTTGAAAACTTGTGGATATTTTTCTCTTAATTTTTCACAGATTTTCATTTGCAATCATTCTACAGTGTCTGAAATTTAAATGAAAAATATTCATAGCACTCCTCAAAAATTAACCTTTTATCGGAGGATATTTGGCAACTCTCGAATGTTCATACGACGTTTTTCCCTAGCGCAGCAGTACAAGGGAGGGCAGAGATTCGATCGACATGAATCGATCGACGTAAACCTATCGACACCGACTCGATCGACATGAATCCGTTCAGTATGCGTAAAAACTCCGTCTCAGTAACATGCTCTTTTTATTTTTTAGCTTTGATTTTTTGCCTTGTGATGAGGCTTCGGCCTTTGTGCTTCGGCACAAACAACCAAGCAAGATGAGAACTATTCAACTCCACTTGTTTAAATAATAGCGCCAAACACAATGCGGCCGGCGCGCATGAACGCATATTAGCGCCCACAAGACTGTGGGAATACTTCACGCATCGCGGCAAACACAGTATGGTCGGCGTGATACGCATATCGATGGCCAACGAACAAAACCGCGTATCTGCAAACTGACAATTTTGCGGAACGAAGAGAATGACGGCCCCATTTTTCTAGTTTTAAGGTTACATTTGCAATTTTGTCATCCATTTCAGCGTCATTGCAGCACTTCGCTGCAGAATTGGAAACACATTAAAATCATCAGCTCGCGTTTTTATGCTGTAGAATGCGGCAAAGTCGCCAACCCATATTTTCTAAAATTGTCAGTTAGGCGGTAAATTTAAAAAATTAGAAATGATATTAAATGTCTATAAATTTCTAATTAGATTAATCAAAGACTTAAAATTTAAAATTTAGAATTTAGAGCAATCTAAGATAATAATTTTTTTTTATATCGCCAGCTAACTAAGTGCCAGCAGTTGCGGTTGGACCTAGAGTTTTCTAATTCTATATAGATAAATTATATGGATTCAAAAAGAAGTCCACTAAACAGGATATAAGTGAGTAAAATTGCAAAAAAAAACTGTTTGTATAACACTCTAACATACATTTGAGTGTTTTTACAGATAGATCATATTGATATTTAAAAAGATGTCAACAAAATAGGATATAAGTGAGTAAAATTGTAAAAAAAAAAAATAAAAAAAAAAAAAAAAAAAAAAAAAAAAAAAAAAAAAAAAAAAAACAGTATAACACTCAGAAATACATTTGAGTATTTTTAGAGATGAGCCGGAAATTGTAGTTCTGAATTGCAAAATATATCGTCGGTAAAACTACCAGACCAAGTATCTCGGTTTAACTTCGGTAGACTTTACGTCACACTTTATTTTTTGAATGGAAAACTAACTCAACGTCAATTCTTGAAAATTCTCGTGGTTTGTCTTCCATGTGCGAAGGATAATCTGTGACAATTTGGAGCAATGATATTGACTTTTTCTCCGTCAAAAAAATTAAATGGGAGCGGTGATTTTTAAAAACCGCAAACAAGATACGTAGTCTGGTAGTTTCACCGTTAATATTCCAAATAAAAAGAGCCGGAAATGTTGCAGCAACGTGCGTCCACATCGAAATAATCTTCCTTATGAAGTGAGCTGGTTTCTTTTTACCGAACGGCGTCTAGCCAGTGTTTATACAGAAGCGGGAGGGAACTACCTGGCTATTAGAGGGAGTATCTCTTGACGTGAAAATTGATAAAGGCACCAACGTCTTATTCGAGGAGAGAGATAAACGAAAGTAACCCCATGAAAACCGAAATAAGCTGGGACGGGGGCGCGGGAACCCTATCATTTTTCTGTCCTCGCGACTCAGCTCAAAGAAAACTTCTTCTGGTCCCACTTAGCGAAATTAAATGTCATCGCCGCACCGGAACGATGGGACGCGACACTGTTGTCTGATGACGTCAGAAAAACGTCCTCAACGTTCCTGAAAACGTTAGAGTCCCTTTATACTGAGGGTGAAGACAGTGTGAATCCATTTCTGATTGGTTCCCGTATTTTAGGCCTCCACCCACAGTGTCACAAACGGGAATAAAGATTACATTTTCACCAATTGCAAAGATTATAATCTGGAATGGACCGAGGAATCACGGGTTCGGCAAGGAGCAAACGGAATGAAAGGAGGAACGGAGAAAGGTATTTGAGAATGAGCCGATCAAAGATTACGAAATACTATCAATTTGTGTAATCTTTATTCCCGTTTGTGAATCCATGAGGGGGGGTTGTCTTAACTCTCAGTATAAAGGGACTCTAGAAAACGTGCGCACGGAGAAGAGTACCTCGAGTTGCAGTCTCGTAGAACTGTCCAAAAATATGGAGAGAATTATTTTCTCTCCGGAGCAATTACTTAGTGTTCCGGAGAAAACTATTTTCTCTTCGGAACGAAAAATTATTGCTTGGGAGAGAAAATATTTTTCTCCAGAACACTAATTATTTGCTCTGGAGAGAAATATTTTCTCTCCGGAGCTCCAAACACAATGCATTTGGCGTGTAACCGGTAACGCATATTAACGCCTACGAGACTGTGAGAATACTTAACGCATTGCTCCAAACACGAAACGGTCGGCTCGTTCGGCGCGGATTGCATATTAGCGCCTACAAGACCGTGAGAATACTGCATGCATTACGCCAAACGGCCGGTCGGCTCGGTTGGCTTAAAACACATATTAGCGCCTACATCAACGAAAAACGACCGAAAAAGACCGGTCCCTTCCAGCTTGTTATATTCGATGTCCACCGTAGGTTTTATTTTCTGTTTCAAATCGATCAAAATTCACCCGGTGGCGGTTTTTTAAAGTTGACGACACTTGTATGACTCCATTTAAAGTAATTAAAAATATCGACATGGTAAGGCGCCTCAACAGGAATCGATTATTTCCTTATATTTAAATGGAGGAAAAACAGTGTTGCCAACTTTCAATACTCGCAACTGAACTGACTAAGCTGCGTCGTACAGTGGATCGAGTCGACAGGAAAGGTCGGACAAAGTTTGGAAACTTCAAATGCATATAACTCCGTTTATACGAAAGTTTGAGGTTCTAAAAGTGGCTTCATTGGTTTCCTCGTGGAATTTTCTTCAAGAAATATACCTTAAAGTTTAAAATGGGACGAGATAAATATAAAAATTCGCAGTTTTTGTCGAGGATTTGGATTGCATTTTGCAAAAAGGAACCACTAGCATTGCAATGTTGCTAAGATTGTGCAACTTCTTTTGTCTTGGAGGAAAAAACCCGATTATCCATTAATAGTTTCTATTTTACTGGTTAAAAACTGTAAATTTAAGACAAAAATCACCATCTAAATTTCATAATTTTTCACGATTTCCGCAATTTTATTGCAAAAGATGAAGTTGCACGATCTTAGCATCATTGCAATGCTAGTGGTTCTTTTTTGCAAAATGCAATCCATTTAATATCCGACCTCTCTAATTGACTCGATTCACTGTGCGCCGTGCCCAGCTTTCAATCCGACTGCTACTCTGCCGTGCTAAGGTTAAACGCCGTATGGACCTTCAGGCGTTGCTTTCAGGATAAGACACGACTTTCCGTGAAAATTTATGAATATTTCTCTTCCAATTATTCAGATAATTTTGATCGCAATTTCACCCGAAGTTCCTGAGAAATTCATAGAAAAATATTCATAAATATCCTTTAAAATAAAAATTGTAGAAGGAAAAATTTGGCAACTCTCGAATGTTCATATCGCGTTTTTCCTAAGCATGGCAGTACTCTGCCGTGATATCAAAGAGAGCCGTAAGTGCCAAATTTTCGAAATCGAGTTCTCTTTAAAATTCGTCTAAAATCTTTTAGATGAAATTACTGAGACAGCTAAAACAGCAAAATTCATCCTACTTTAATGAAAACGAGACGTAAGAGAAAGCCGTAAGTGCACAAAAAATGACATAGTTTTTTTTCAAGACAGCCGCAGGTGCATGAGAGCCAATGAAAACAGTGTTTTCCAGTAAGGTGCCGCCCTCTTCTGCCAATTTCTAACCTGAAAATGTGTTTGTTGTGTGTCCAAAACGCAACCACGAAAGCATGCAGAAGATAGCACTTACGGCTGTCTTGCCTTACAAAAACCTAGCATGAAAATGACAAATACCCTTTTTATGTAATGGAAATAAAATCAGTCGATTTTTAATCATCCATACGATTTCTAAGAGTCTTCCGGACGATTAGTGGCAATTTGACAAAGAACGGAGGCTTCTTTCAATAAAATGTTCTTGTCAGAAGCTTTTGAGCCCGTTTTCTCAGAACTTCATTTTTGCACTTACGGCTCTCTTCGCTATCACGGCAGTACTATACGTGCTCTAACTGCGTCGAAAATCGCCGAAAGCGGCCGAGATTTGGTGAGCGTGCGACGGTCGGACGAGACGGGGAGGCGTAATAACAATATTATGTTGATCAACTCCAGAAATTCCCGCGTCAGGCTAATCCGCCCGCCTTTACGGAACTTTCAAAAATTATTACGGAGTCCCTCCACAATATAAAGCGTTAATAAATCAAAAGGCTGCGTGTGACACGCCGCGCATAAAACGCGTCAAGCATGTGGGAAAGTTTCAGTCTCCATTTTCACCGCGGTTGCCAGGTCTCCGACTCCAAGCCGCGCACGTTAGGGGCAGTTCAAGTATTACTTAAGACAGGGGGAGGAAGTCTTACTGAGAAGGTTGGGGGTGGTCCGGGCCGTCGCAAGGGTTAATTTGTCGTTCCCCCGACGAAGGAACGTAACTACATTCCATGGTTGCAAAATTGACCCAAAAAATTCAATTTTTTAAGAGAGTACTCCTATGCAATTTTCATCCAAATTTTCTAGGATTTTTTCAAGAGATCAGAGAGAAAATCGGTAAAATTTTGAGTCAGATATGCCCATGATTTTCCTGGTGATAATGGAGTTTGCGAAGAAAAATTTGACAACATTTAATTGTAGTTACGTTCATCCGTGAAAGGGACGAAAAATTGCCACCTCAGCAAAAAACAAATTTGACCCCCTTCCTCCTTCCTCATATAATAATGAAAAATGAAGAGGAAGAAGAAGGAAAAAAGAGGCGGATGAAGAATAATTAGAAGATAATGAAGGAGCACGATAAGAAAAAGGAATTCGAGCGATACAAAAACGAAAGGTGGAAAAAAGGAGATGAATATACAGAGGAGGAATAAGAAGAGGACAGGACAGGACAGGGCAGAAGATTTTAGTTTTGATGAATAACCAAGGTGATGTAATGATCGTTTTTATTAATTTACTATTATTAATTACTTTTATTAATTAATTAGTAAATTAATAAAAACTATCATTACATCACCTTGGTTATTCATCAAAACTAAAATTAAATATGGTGTTGTTCAAATCAAACTTTATTAGGGCAGAAGACATAGAAAAAAATGAAAAAGAAGAAGAATGAAAAACACGCGGCCTTTTATCTAAAGAAGTTTATAAATACAAAAGACGAACGCAATTTTGGCGCCTCTGTGATTGGTAACTCACCCAACTGGGCACATTTTGGGCCCTGTGCGATGCAGTATAGGGATGATCATGGTCTTTTTCCAGTATTAAGTAAGCCTCCTTTTTTGAAAAAAAGACACGATCGTATTCCATCATATAAAATTATTGGATTAACGCGTAACGCCAAACGCCTGAGGCACGAAGCTCGGGGGAGAGGGGAGGGTTGGACAGCGAAGCTTTTAGGGGTCGTACCTCCTAGTTTTCAAGTTTTCAAACCAGTCTTACATAATCCCATAGGAGGAAAGGAGGTTATCTTGCAGGTGCCTTATGAAGGAAAAGGTGGCCCCAAAAAGTCGTCTAAAATGTCTTACGCAAAACTTGAATAGCCTCAGAGCGAGAGTTTGCTGGATTTTAGGGCGATTTGACATCCCCTTGTTAGGGTATCCGCGTCGGTTGGGCTGCTCGCGAGGTATATTTAGGAGGTGTTCCCTGACGTCAATGACCTTGGCGGACGCGAGATGACGATCGCTTTTTCATTCTTTCCGAGAAGACGCCCGCAATGGCGGAGAGCAAAAGTTTCGGCGACCGCGAGTTCTCCGAGTTAAGATAAGAATCCTCCAGAAAAAAATCTTCAAATGGAAGGATGAGAAGAGGAAAGAGATAAATCGGTGGCGAAAGTTGAAAAAACACGTTTCTTGAATGAGACGTCTCGAAGTCTCCATAGTTGTTTCATGTTCCTTGAGAAAAAATAAATGGAGGCTATCGTTTGAAATTCTCGCAGGGTACGATCTGTTGAGGACGCAGAAAAATTTGTAAAAACACAAAAGATCACGGCTCAGTGTTTAATTTTCCGTTGAGAAATTAGAAAGCAAAGAGAAGAAATCGCACCTCGAGATACTCTTAGTATTAAAATAGATTCCTTTCTTCAAACAGTCCATAGACAATTTTCCTTTTATAAAGATATATAAGATATATATCTTTCTACCTCTCCTTCTCTATTGCTAATGATTAATATATATCTTTCCTTTATTTATTGATTTAATATATTTAAGTGCTGTTTTATGTCAGCACTTAAATAATAGAACCTAGGACCACTAATGCCTTTTCCACACCTTTTCTCTTCATTTTTGCTTTCATTTGTCAGCCATGACTGATCATTGATGCCTTCATTTTAGCTCCCACTTTTTCCTGATAAAACGTTAAATGTGACCGTTCATGGAAAAAAGAACTTTAAAACCTCCACAAAAACTTAAAATCGAGTTATTAATTTCAGAGGATCAAAACTGTAGGACTGCAATTTGTTGAAAACATTTTAAAGCAAATTAATATGTACGTAAATATAAGTCCAAAAATGTCACACTCATTCCAAGTTATAGCGGTTTGCAGTTTGCAGACATTCTTTATGTAATTTAAAACTAAAAAATTTGGAGATTCTGCTGAAATTTCCACCCAAAAAGCTTGGCGTATTTTTACTAATTTCTCTATAGAAATTAAAATCATATATATCTGGTCTGTTTCGCTCAAAGCTATACAAACTGAACTAGAGACAACATATTTCAGAAACCTTGCACTGAGATTTTCCCTACACTACCGTGCGTCTGGAGGCTCTTACGGCGTTTTTCCTTAGCACGGCTGTATAGTGCAAACTTAACTTTCGGAGCTAAACGCTCAGTTTCGCCGTATGAAATCTCACAATCTGAGGAGCCCGGCGAAGCTCATACGTCGATTCTGCAAAGAATGTCTCAATTGCTCCACACATTGAACAACCACCTACAGGGAGGTAATTTCAGGGGTCAAGTGGCGAATGGCGCTGCAAATGGGATTAGGGGAGGGAGGGTGGGGGTGTCACCACAACACGTAGCGCTGGATGCATGCTTGAGGAAGGAGCGGAGGAGGTCTATTGGTAGAGGCGAATTGCAATTACGCCTTGAAACTAGTGACCACCCGAGCTAATGGCAATTGACTGTAACCCGTTATTAATTGAAACGGGTCATCAATTGGGTCCGCTGCCCCCTCCGCCCCTTTCCACACGTCCAAGGCATTTTCTAGCTTCCTTGACTGGCATGCACGGCTCCCGTCGTATACGGGTTGTCAAATCGTATGGTTAGAAACAGCGGAAATTGGATCTGTTTCTGTTGTGCGCTGGTTACACGCTCAAAGAGCCTTGTTAAAAATGGGTCGAAATTCGCCCCTTTTTAGGCCCTCGATTTTGCAAACGGGACTTGCGCCAAATTGTTGCATATGATGCCCCAAGTCTCAGGTAAAAATTTCAGCTTGAGTTAAAAAGCGGTTTCGGAGATACAGGGGGTTGAAGTGGGGGAGTTGAGCGGCTGGCGTGCGCTCTTTCCGCGGCTGTTCATCGCCAAATCTTCGTTTTGATGCCACCCATTACATGTTTTCTTATACAATTTTTTGCGTACTTTCCATTTCTGACCTTAAAAATTACTTACAACCACTTTTCAAGGCGCTAGGGGGTGAAAATAGGGGTTGAACGGCTGGTGGCGCGCTCTTCCGCGGCTGTTCCTCGCCTAATCATCGTTTAGTTGTCACCCATTACATGTTTTTCTATGTAATTTTCCGCGTACTTTTCATTTCTGACCTTAAAAATTACTTACAACCACTTTTGAAGGCAATACGGGGTGAAGATGAGGGTTGAACGGCTGGCGGCGCGCTCTTTCCGCGGCTGTTCCTCGCCAAATCCTCGATTTGATGTCATCCATTACATATTTTCTTACGTAATTTTCCACGTACTTTCCATTTCTGACCTCAAAAATTACTTAAAACCACTTTTCAAGGGGCTACGGATTTTTTCACAGTTTTTTTTTTTTTTTTTTTTGGGGGGGGGGGGGTTCTTTCAATTTGGGGTTGAGGGGGGGGTGCTTGGGTGAGGGATGGTTTCAAACTAATAAATTACGAACTAAAGGACAGCATTTTTATTTATCAGATTAATATACTACGCGAGGCATATCTCAGATTTGTTCTCATATTTGCCATATCATTTTTGCGTGTAAATATTTATGTTCGGATGAAATCATGCGTATATATTTTCTCGTAAGGCGTGTGAGGTACACTGAAAAACTTGAAAATATACGGCAACAATAGATCTTTAGGAATAATACGAAATAAATTGAAAAAACTAAAAAAAAAAAAAAAAAAAAAAAAACTGTGAAAAAATCCGTAGCCCCTTGAAAAGTGGTTTTAAGTAATTTTTGAGGTCAGAAATGGAAAGTACGTGGAAAATTACGTAAGAAAATATGTAATGGATGACATCAAATCGAGGATTTGGCGAGGAACAGCCGCGGAAAGAGCGCGCCGCCAGCCGTTCAACCCTCATTTTCACCCCGTAGCGCCTTCAAAAGTGGTTGTAAGTAATTTTTAAGGCCAGAAATGAAAAGTACGCGGAAAATTACATAGAAAAACATGTAATGGGTGACAACTAAACGATGATTAGGCGAGGAACAGCCGCGGAAGAGCGCGCCGCCAGCCGTTCAACCCCTATTTTCACCCCCTAGCGCCTTGAAAAGTGGTTGTAAGTAATTTTTAAGGTCAGAAATGGAAAGTACGCAAAAAATTGTATAAGAAAACATGTAATGGGTGACATCAAAACGAAGATTTGGCGATGAACAGCCGCGGAAAGAGCGCACGCCAGCTGCTCAACTCCCCCACTTCACCCCCCTGCATCTCCGAAACCGCTTTTTAACTCAAGCTGAAATTTTTACCTGAGACTTGGGGCATCATATGCAACAATTTGGCGCAAGTCCCGTTTGCAAAATCGAGGGCCTAAAAAGGGGCGAATTTCGACCCATTTTTAACAAGGCTCTTTCCATCAATTTCCGATCAAATTGTGACTGGTGCAAACCATCTACCATCAAATTTCTGCGGCCTGCAAAAATTTTATGGTAGATGATGGAGCTGTAGGACTCATGTTTCATCTGATTTCCACACAATTACTCATCAATGTAGATAACTATCAACCGCCATCTTGGTCATCATTTTGATCGGAATTTGACGGAAATTTGATCGTGTAACCAGGCCATTGCAACCTTTCGCTAGAGCTAAGAGAAAAGTTGAATGAGGCACTAAGTCTTGTGTTTTTTATTTAATGTTCTGAAAGTACACTGAAAAAAAAGATCGGTAGAATTTACCATTCCGTCACGCTGTATTTCACACAGCGTGAATTCAAAGTCGATTCTGCCGGGTGAACGGTTACCTGTACCAGTATATAATAACGTTTAACTTTCTTCCGGCAGAATTGACTCTGAATTGACGCTGTGTGA
Source organism: Bemisia tabaci (assembly GCF_918797505.1). Taxonomy (NCBI): domain Eukaryota; kingdom Metazoa; phylum Arthropoda; class Insecta; order Hemiptera; family Aleyrodidae; genus Bemisia; species Bemisia tabaci. Next base: position 2,936,281 of record NC_092801.1, on the reverse strand, counting down.
AATACAGCATGAAGGTTTGGTAAATTCTACCAATCTTTTTTTTTCAGTGTACCAAGTGAGTAGACTACGTGGTGCTTAATTGGGTATTTTTGGAACGAATATCCCAGATACCTTTGTCATTTACCCTCAGAAACATGTATACGCAAGTCAAAATTCGTTCATGGTTTAGTGACTAACAAATCAAGATCAGTACATCAAAGCACTCGGAAATTCAATCCTAACTTTGAAATCGGCGCAAGACTTACATGCCTTATCAATTTTTCCGCTTCAAAAAGTATGATGAGTCAGGGCAATTTCAGAACTCCACACAAAACTCAAATTTGTCATCGTCAATCCGTCATGAGTCGCAGTTTTTAAAATAAAAATACACAACTTGTCCATATACACAGTTAGAAATCTCCGTCTTTGCGATTACTTTGGGTTGGTTTGCTTCGGGTTAGGTCAAACAAATCGAGTCGATTCCTCAACACAATTTTTGGGCTGAGATTGTGAAGTTAGAAGTCTATTTTAGTCTTTCCTGATGCGCTCATCGTGATTTTTGAGCCAGATCCTATAAGATCCCTCTTCTTTTTGCTTATTCAGCTGAAGTTTGCAACAGGCCCATCGTATCGATATCTCAACATTTATTCACATTTAATCGGAATCACATTAAATGAAATATTCCCGACTCTCCGAGAAACTCTCCGTGCATGGAGGAAGACCTATGATTTAAAGCCAACTACGCGGGACTTGGAGTGGTTCGGTGGGACGACCGTTTGAATATTTAACGTAATCCGGTTAGACGCCGCACTTGGCGAACATGGCGGCTCGGGGCTTCGGCGGGCAAAAAACCAGGGTCGTTTAAACAGGTCACGTATGGACGGGTCAGTGTTACCTCCCGTGTACTCCTGCTCCGTGTTGATAGAGTGGAGAGACAAGTCCGACCTGTTGCACTCCCCACGGACTTCTTTCCCCGCGTTACCAAATCTCCAAAAGTAACTTGCAGCAGGGTTTTCCTTCCTCGTCGGGTGCAGTTGAGAACTTTTATACAGGATCTCCAAAAAGCTCGGATCACCCTTAATAACTTTTAAGCGATGAGAAAATGTTACAGGAGTTTAATCCAATACACAAGTCAAATTGGTGAACTTTAAAACATTTTCAAAGTTTTAAAAGAACTTTTAAAAACTAACTTAAAAGCACTCACTTGCATAAACAATTTTAAGAATTCTAAAAAAAAATTTTCAAAATTAAAATTTCATGCAAGTGAGTGCTTTCAAGTTTGTTTTTAAAAGTTTTTCAAAAACAAACTTAAAAGCACTCACTTGCATAAAGAAATTTAAAATTTCAAAAAAAAAAATTAAAAGTTTTCAAAATTAAAATTTTTATGCAAGTGAGCACTTTTAAGTTTGTTTTTAAAAGTTTTTCAAAAACAAACTAGAAAACACTCACTTGCATAAAGAAATTTAAAATTTCAAAAAAAAATTGAAATTTTTCAAAATTAAACTTTTTATGCAAGTGAGTGCTTTTAAGTTTGTTTTTATAAAGTTTGTCAAATTTTTTTAAAATTTTTTGCAAACGGTTTTTTTACTTTTAAACGGTCGTGCCTTGGAATACAAAACTTTAGAACTATTTCCAGGTCAATGGATTTTAATTTTTGACAGAGTGCCTATCGACGGTGTAAGTCGGCAATCACATAACTCGGTTTGCGACGTCACAGACTTCCTGACATATTTTATTTTTTAAACTGAAAAACTTCTAAACAGCAATTCATTAAAAATGCCCTGATTTGTCTTCTCTGTTCGAAGAAAATTCTGCGAAGACTTCAAGGAATGATGTCAATTTATTCTCCTTTAAAAAATAACACAGAAGCGGCGATTTTCAGACACCGCAAACGAGATATGTGATTGCGAACTTACGCCGTCGATATGCGTTAATTGACGACGGCGCAGAGATACAACTATTCGAACTTGATGGATGTCCGTTTGCATATATGCAAAATTGAAGGCGCTTGCGTGAACGTACAATGCTCCGCTCTTTTTTGTCAGTGAGGTTTTGCTCGGATCCGGGAGAAAAAGATGCTCTGTGCGTAGCACTATACTGCCGTGCTGAGGAAGAAAGCCATATGTACATTCAGGAGATGCCAAATTTCCTGGTATAAAACATGCATTTTTGAGGAAATTCATGCATATTTTTTCTTTAAATTTTCAGATATTTTAGATACATTTTCGGACAAAAATGTCTGAAAAATGTGAGGAAAGTTAATCATATTATTTATGAATGCAGCATTGAAGAGAGAATCAAGAAATTTGCTGATTCATGGCGCTGATTTAATGCTGATTTACATTTCGAGCAGCTCTGCGACTAAGAGGCCAATCGGAGTTTCAACAGAGAATTGCTCCACTGATACGGCTGTGAACAGAAATTAAATACTTATTTTTTTGAAGAAAGACAACGCAGGATGTAAACCCTGCTAATTCCCTATTTTCATCCCTCCCTCTCTTAACTTGGTCCCTCTTTAATTTTCTTCGTGTGTGACTTGCTCATTCACACCAAACGGCAGCACTGTATTCCGCATAATTCAGGTTAGATTTTATTTTCATGCCCTTGAGCCATGACTCTCTCTCTCTCTTACAGCATCTCTCATTTCTGTAAACCTCTTCCATTGATTTCTCCACTGTATGAACCTGATAATTAATTTTAACCCTTTTACTAATGATGTTTTCCAACTTTACGTCTAAATTCAGGATTGATTCTGAATGCGGGAGTATGCATTTGGTCTGTGATTCATTTCATTCATGAAACTCACACCTTAAGTCTCTTTTTCGTATTTTCTACGTAGAAATTCACTGAATTAAGGTTCAAATGATTTTGAACTTTCGAATATACCTCTAAAATGCGCGTTAATAGTGAATGGCATATTGAGTGCGCCTTTTATTAATCACCGATAATGCGTAAAATCGAGAGGAGACTACTTCAATAGAGGCACACGAGTGGAGGAGGTCACTTATTGTTTTTTAATAAAACGATCGAAATTTTTTATAAACAGTAAAAACTATTGGATTGAAACTTTTAAAAAATTTAAAAAAAATTCACGCTTTCACTAAATGATTAATCATTAGTCATCACTTTATCATTTAGTGAAAGCGTGAGTTTTTTAAATTTTTCAAAAGTTTCACTCATTGTTTATTTTAAAAAAAGGGTAAGTTTGTCAGGATCCATTCCTCCTAAAGTTTCCTTCCAAATTCGTGTGAAGTAATCAAGTTCATCGAGTACTTTAAACTCCAGTGCAAATTGCTGCGCAAGTTGTGATTAGGGAGCTGTTTAGCGTCACAAGGCAGCCGAAACTAATTTTGCCTTCAGTTTTGGAGGTAGGCAAAACAGCATCCCGCACGCTCGAATAGTGGTATCATCTGTAACTGGTGATTAACGCGGTATGAGCGCCTCTTTCGAAGTAAGTTTTAGAGCGCTACACAGATAAAGATTCTTCAATAACTAAAACAGCTAAAAATACTTGAAAAATCACCCGCATGGAATGGAACTGAGAGCTGCTGGCTCTGATATTATCGTCCTGGTCAACACTAACATGTTCTTGCCTTGGAATTCTACTCTAGATTGCTGCGCAAGTCGTTACCGTGGCGCCGCACCTTATGGTGTAACAAGGCAGTCGAAACACATTTCGCCTTCAATTTAGGAAATAGGCAAAATAGCATCCTGTGCGTTCGAGTAGTGGTATCATTCAGAAAGCGTACATTTATCCACAAACTAGTATACCGTATCACTGTCTTGAACGTTAACGTCCGAATTTTTGGAATTGTACCTCATTCGAAAAACTACTTATGTATTCTAAATAAACTAACTGATCTCGCTGAAACAGCAAAATGTATCTTTTTTGAAAAATAATAGCTAGAGTCATGAAGAAAAATAAGTTCGCGAAAAATTACGTCATCTTAGAAAAAAACTTCAGTGAGCCAACACAATTCCACGAGAGAGCTGTACGTATTTCGACTAATATGGGTACAACGGTGCCTTTTTTTGCAGATTTTCAACCTTAAAATTTGTTTTTGTGTGTCAAAAATTAACCACAAAATCATGCAAAACATAGCACGTGCTACTGTCTTTCCTTATGAAACCCAGACATTTTTTATGTAGTAAAAGATTATTGAATTCGTCGACTTCCGAGTCTTTTTGGTTGTTTTTGACAATTTTTACGAGGATCGGGGATCCGTTCAATACAATTTCCTGGATTCTAATGGGTCAATTTTCTCAAAGACTCATTTTTGCGTTTACTCTCTCTTGGTAAAAACACAGTGTTTTTTCACGTTTTTCAAGTGTTCTCATTTATTTATGCACAAGCATATAGTACTTACCAACTTTATATCCTAATACACGACACACTATCAAAGATATTAGGGTTGAAATTTGACAGATTCTAACAAAGACCATTCGGGTAACATGTACATTTTTATGCAGTTTTCCGCACAAAGGAATGTAACTTCATTCCAAGGTTGCAAAATTGCCTCAAACAATTAAGTTTTTAACGAGAGTAAACCTGAATAATTTGTAATAATGTTACTTGAATAATGTTTAATCGAATAATTTTCGTCGACAATTTTTCTGCTTTTTGCATGAGATTATAAGAAAATTAGTTAAATTTGGAGTCAAAGTGTTCAAAAAATTTCTAGTAAAAATGCAATTTGCGCGGAAAAATTTTGCAGAGTTGAAATGTAGTCACGATCTCTCGTAAGAGAAACGACGTATGCACGGATACGACATTTTTACAATTTCTCTAAAGTGACGTCACAGTCTGAGGCGGATCCACCAATTTGCCAAACCCATTTCCTCCATTTAAACCTATGTTAAGTAAATATTCTTGTCGGAACACCTGGCCATTATAGGAATCTATACATTTCCATAGGTTAAAATGGGGGAAAACAATGTTACCAGTTTGCCAGAATCGATAATATTCACAATACTCCCTCCTCGCAAGTCGAATCGAAGCGGCGGTAATGCAAATTGGACGAATTTCTGGCAAACGGAACTATGTGCATTATGACGTGAGCCCTGGTATTTATACATTCCTATGGGTCTCAGGGCTCACGTCATAATGCACATAGTTCCGTTTGACAGAAATACGTCCAATTGAAGAAAACGTCTCATTCAAAGCTTAAGACGACGAGGAGGACTATACACTTGAGTCGACAATATTCCAGCTAAGCTCGCAATTTCCTAGCCGGATCAAACATTAGGTTTGTCTCGTAAACGCAGTCAAAGGAGTCTAGCTTCCACCGGCAGGGGGGCGGGCGGGGGGAGAAATGAGGGTTACTGAAGAGATTAAAAGCTCCGGCGCCAATTGATGACGTCATCGCGTGATATTCGCGCGGGCAATCTGGAATTTCTCGCACGACGCGGCAACAGCGGAAGGAGACGGCTCAGGACTAGGGTAACCGAATGAAGAAAGTCCGTTTGCAGATTTGTGTGAGCATTCACCGAGCGGAAGGGTTTATCTTGGGGTGGGGGGTCGGAGAGTCGTGAGGGGGGTCGAGGGGGGTTGGTGAGGGGGTAGAGAGGGGGGCTGGGAGACTTATCTGCTGCAAAGGGCGAGATAAAAGCATTAAATGGATTGGCAGTAAGTGTCAGTGCCTGACAAGACACCTCTTTTGTGAGGTATCCCGGACGAAGATTACGACGTTGAAAGGGTGCGGGGATCGTCGGGGTGTTTGGAAAGGAGAATCCGGCTCCCGGATTGATACACCGCCGCTTGGCATTGTCCCGGAATAATTTAAGGAGTTTTGAAATTCGACGTGTCCTAATGAAGAACTTACCGGCTGCGAGGTGAGTTCAAGGCGGTCAGTAGGGATAAATGGACGTGTTTATGCTTAAAGGAACTATGTGCATAGAGATTGCGGGAATATAGTTACTTTTAGCATAAATATGTTCAAATAATTGAGTCATTCTTTGAGGGATCGACTTTGTGGTCGAACTTTCATTAGAAAGCTTATGATTTACATCGCTGTTGGACTCAGTCAGGTAAATCGATTGCCAAAGTTCGAAACCACGTATCTTTATCGCGAAGTTTCAAAATTTCCGCTTCCGTTTTATTTTTTGGAAGAGAAATAAGCTAACTTTATAGCTTTACATTTATGTAGAATATTCTGCTTGTAGAGAAGAAAAATGAATTTTTCAATAAATAGACGTATTCCTGCCAAACGACATGTGTATTAAGAGATGAGCCCTGAGACTCATAAGCATATATGCATAACAGGGCTCACGTTATATTGCACATAGTTCCGTTTAGCAGAAATACGTCCAAATTACCTTGACAAGGTTTCTGACAAAGAAGTCAGCAACGTCCCAAACAAAGATATAGCCTCCAGAAAATCAAAATGGTGTGAGTATGAAGCGGAATATGCAATTTTTGCGGAGTGAACTTTAATTTTCAATAAAAATAAAGTGCGAAAGACAAACGGCCGTAGAGTATACGTCCGAAAAGAAAAAATGAAAAAAGAAAAATCAGGTAGATAATAAGAAAAATCAGTAAAAAAACAAGAATAACATCGAGAGGAAAAATATGCAAAATCAAAAAGAAAAGAAAAACTAAACTCACGTAAAAAAAAAACCCTCACGTATGTTGCCTCAACGATTTCTTGAATTCATGAAATCACCCATACGCACGTTTCAAAGAGTGATTTTTCTTCTCTGTGCGAAGAAAATTCTGCGAAAACTTCAAGGATTGATGTCAATTTGTTCTTCTTTAAAAAATTAACACAGAGGCGGAGATTTTCAGACACCGCGCACGAGATATGTGATTGCCGTCGATATGCATTAATTGACGACGGCGCAGAGATACAACTATTCGTACTCGATGGATGTCCATGTTGCATACATGCAAAATTGAAGGCTTGTGCCTGAGCGTGCAATGCTCCGCTCTTTGTTGTTAACGAGGTTTTGCTCGGAATCGGGAGAAAAAGATGCGCTGTGCGTAGCACTGTAATGCCGTGCTAAGGAAGAACGCCGTATGAACATTCAGGAGTTGAGATAGGAACCTTCAATTTGTGCTAAGAATCTTCTCCCTGTAATTTCTTTCTAATGATATCATTCAATAGGGTATCAAATAATTTGCCCCCCCCCCCCTCTACAAAATTGACTTTCATGCAGGAAATGGAATTTTTTCTTGAACCATCAACCTCAAGCATGTTGTCTCACGATTTCTCGAATTCATGAAATCACCCATACGCACGTTTCAAAGAGTGAAAGTGCTTAAGAGCGATGAATATCAATCAAGTTCCGCGAACATTGTAAAAAGAATGTCCAAAAGGTATGTGGTACTGATTTATGTATATTTATTATTTCCGTGACATTTTAAATATTATACATTCTTAGATGACGCTTGACGCTGCATCAGAAATCGGAAAAATCAGGTAGATAATGAGGAAAAGCAAGCGAGAAACAAGAATGCCATCGAGAGGAAAAATAAGCAAAATCAAAAAGAAAAGAAAAACAAAACTCACGTAAAAAAAACATTAAGTACTCGCCTAAACAACGAGAGGTATAAATATTAAACACCATACTTATCCCGAAACCTCGATTACTTACCTTTTCTTCGCCATGAAAATAGACGTGCAAACAATCATCCTCTAATGATGGATTTCCATTTTCGTTTTTCCTCCCTCGCTATCCCTCCATACGGGAGCCGAGCGAACGAGAAGAGAGGACAATCACATGCCAACAATGAACCCGGCGATTGGATTTCTCCGTCGCCCAGCATCTCCTCTCGTGTTTAATAGAATTTCTCTCTAAACAATGGCTAGTGAGCTAGTTTTTCCCCGGCTGCGTTTTTCAATTTCGCGGCTTCCCTTCCGAGGATCAAGGCGCCCTCAAAGCGTCATCACCGCTCGCGACGCCAAAGTAAAAACGTCGTAAGACCCTCCCAGTATTGCCAAATTTCCTCTCGGAAAATAATTATTTTTGCAGAGAGTTTTGAACATTTTCGCTTTAAATTTTCAGACTTTTCAAATCAAATTACGAACGAAATTCTCTGCAAAATCGGAAGAGGAATATTTGCAAATTTTCCGGAATATTAGTGATTTGTCGAGGGGAAATTTGGCAACGTCTGATGGTTCCTACGGCGCTTTTCCATAGCACGGCGGCAGTGTGCTTTGCGCTCTCCTCCCTCCGTTCTTTACCCGGTTATTATCCTCCGTTTTTCGTGGGATGTAAGTTTGTCATCGGTATTATAGTATCATAGTGCATCACACCCTGTTGAGTGTTGATCCCCGAAAAAAACCGACGCTGGGGTGTTAAAACGGACGTATTTCTGCCGAACGGAACTATGTGCATTAAGACGTGAGCCCTGGGATTCATGAGAATATATATAACAGGGCTCACGTCAAAATACACTTAGTTCCGTTTGGCAGAAATACGTCCAAATTAGAACGAGTTCAACAGAAACGTAATGAGTAACAATCGTAAAAAAAAAATGAGTTGAAAGTAGTTTCGAATTTATCTTATCAATTTTCTCTTGCCGATGATTGGTTGCAAGTCTAGACAAAAAGGAGACACCGCTGTCGGAAAGGGCAAAAATTCCTTCAATATCTGATGATACTTTACGGCGCGCACAAGAACACAAATAGTTGTATCAGACGTTCTTTTTATTTTTTTTGTATGATTGAAGAGATTTTATTTAAACATCATGGTGGACTCTCTCACAGAACATTGAACAGGGTAGTCCACTTTTTACGGCTTAATCTTTAAGAACATTTAAAGTTTGGAAATTCTCAAATAAAGCAATAACCGGTGAAATGCAGTTTTTACAAAATTCACCTGCCAGTGTCCGAAGGGAATATTTCACTAAGTAATGGCTCTATTTTTTATTCAGTTGTCAATCATCGCCCAAATGACTCTCGCGGGTCTTTCTACACTTTTTACTTTTCCCGTATGGGTACTCCAGTACAAATTACACAAAAATAATGTTACATAGAATTCTTCTAAAAGAGTAAATTATGACGAAAAGTTTGCAACGACGCAGGTAGAGATGCATGTTTTTCGACTTTCGCCATTAATTTGTAAAGCTTTGCGGTGCGAATAGATTCTAGGAGCCCGCGGACGGGTCGCTTATAATTGATTTTTAAGCCGTCGATATTTCATGGTGCGCAATAAATTATTACTGGCTAAATTCGTTGTGACAGGATGTTTTGCGGCCGGGAGCGTTAAGCGAACTGACAGCTGTCGATGAATCTGGGTTTAATTTGACACGAAGTAATATTAATAATTCAGCGTCTTCGCTCATTTTGTCCGCGTCCAACCACACGCTCAACCGCTTTATTCTCTTGTGTGTTGTTTGCGCTTCCCCTGTTTTTGCATTAGTACTTCTCTCGATTGTCTATTTTTACTATCAAGAGCGCATCGGAGGTGGACCCAACAAGTTGGCAACGTTCTTTTCTGTCCATTTAAATCCGGGTTGAAAAATCGATTGCAATGCTTAAGTTTTTACCTTGAAAGTTCGGATCAACCGTGCAAGGTCGCAAGTTGACGTAGACTCATTATATTTGCAAATTCAAATCCGTAAAATTATTAAAAACAGATATGTAAAAAATAGCATCACTACAGTTTTTCGCTTTGCTTACAACTATAATTCTATTAAAACTTTGCTCTTCAGAATAATTAATTGTTTCAATGCTGCTAGGTTTCAGAGCACCGAAAAACAAGTGATGTTGATTTTATAACCTGGATGTAAAAAATTGTGCGAGAACTCACAAAACGCCGCATTAACCGTAACAGCAGTTACTTCAGCAATATCAAGCTGTAAAACTAACTGCTGTGGCGGATAAGTCGTCGTGTTGTGAGTTCTCGCACACTTACTTACATCCAAAATGTTTAGAACAGCATCACTTTTTTTTCGGTCAGGAAAAATCAAATTTTAAAAGAAAATAGACGGGAAAGATAGCCAGCCTCTTTTACCTTGTAATGCACTTGTAACGCAGGCTTGGACCCCCCCCCCTCCCCTCCTTGAGCGTTACGTGTTCAATGAGCTGTCCCTAACCCTTGTCTTACCCAACGGTCTGTCCCTCATTTCCATATCTTCCTCGATTTAAACACAACGTCTCCTTCCGGCCAAAGTATCACAAGCGCCCTGCGACGTTTAAAAAGTTCCGGCGCCATTTAATTTTTTTTTTTTTTTTTTTTTTTTTTTTTTTTTTTTTTTTTACAGAGAAATTGTTGGTTGAATCCGTTTGAAAATTTCACTGAATTTTATCGGCAAGACAAAGAAAATTCAGTGAAATTTTCGGACAGCTTCTTTAAATAATATCTCTGTTAAAGAAATAGAATGATGGCGGAAATTTTGAAACGTCGCATGGCGCTGGTGATACTTTGACCGCTGAAAGGTGACGATACATTGCTCATGACAAGATGAGCTTGAAAACTACAAGTGGATTGCATTTTGCAAAAAGGAACCACTAGCATTGCAATGTTGCTAAGATTGTGCAACTTCTTTTGTCTTGGAGGAAAACCCCGATTATTCATTAATAGTTTCTATTTTACTCGCTAAAAACTGTAAATTTAAGACAAAAATTACCATATAAATTTCATAGTTTTTCACGATTTCCGCAATTTTATTGCAAAAGATGAAGTTGCACAATCTTAGCATCATTGCATTGCTAGTGGTTCCTTTTTGCAAAATGCAATCCAAGTATCCTAGCTCCATTTAAACGCTATCCAAAGTTCACACCGCTAAAAAAGCATGGTAATGATAAGTAGATTTCCTTCCTGATGATTTCATACCTCTAGGTGAAGACTCCGAGCGGAAAAGCTCGGTAAAACAATAGAAGTTTATCATTCAATAAAGCGAAAAGATTGAAGAGTAATTTCATTGAGTGCATGCATCCATTACAGCCCGTATAAAGCGGGCTCTCCCCCGTCTTTGATATTCAAAACATGTCTGAACATGTTCCACATTAATCACGCGCTTTGCGGAAAGTTTAAAGTCTTTGGGCCCGCTTAAAAGCTTCACTCGACCTTTTTGAAACCGAGCATATCGAGGAAGAGTATCGATATATCGAATGTAAAGTGTAAACGCTTGCACCAAAGAGACTAGCATGGTTGGCACCAGTGGCGTGGCGTGAATTGCGATGCCATTTAAACCTATGAAGAAGTATCGATAAAGAGGGTGTTCGCAGCGAACACCTTAATAATCGATTCTTTACCATAGGTTCAAATGGCATAACAATCGATACATCGCAAAGCACGCCACGCCACTGGTACTGTTTAAAACATATTTTTTCGGAGTCGGGGAACAATGTCATCGCCGCACAGTGGATCGAGTCGATCAGAGAGGTCGAATATTAAATTGTTGACTAAAACTGCAGATTTTAAAGTTTATTTCGTCAGGTATTAAATTGTAAGGGGTGCTTCGGGAAGAAAATTCCACGAGGAAACTAATGGAGCCACTTTTATAACCTCAACATTTTGTATAAATGAAGTTATAAGCGTTTAAAGTTTCCATGGCTGAATACAATTACTGATTGATAAATTAGTTTCATTGTGATTGCACAGTAATGAAACTGAATGCGTCAGAAGGAGCCACCACATACTGGTTGATTTTAATTTTTTTATTGCAAATAATTCCGCGAAATAATCAACGATTAGATGTTTTGCAATCCGATACGCCTCATTCTTCTTTTTCTTATAAAACCTGCTCAATTCTTGTTCTAGGGATCTCTAATTAGGTTCCAACTCATTCAACAACAACTAGTGCACAGTAAATCGAGTTAATTAGAGAGGTCAGACATGAGATTTTTTACAAAAACTGCAACTTTTGATGTTTAATTCGTCACATTTTAAATTACAAGGGGGTGCTCTTAGAAGAAAATTTCACGAAAAAACCAACGCAACCACTTTCAGAACCTCAAAATTTTGTATAAACGAAGTTATAAGCGTTTTAAGTTTCCACATTTTACCCGACCTCTCCTATCGACTCTATCCACTGTGCAACGTTTGAAATTAAAAATCCGGGGGATTCCTCGAAAGTTGCGCAACGTTTTTCTCAAGTGATTTGCTCTTCAACTTCCCTAGCCTTAACTTAGATGTAATATTGAAAGAGGGACTGAAGAACTTCGCTCGAGCGTCTTTGAAGTCTTTCGCGGCCCTTGTTTTTATGAAGCTCGGTATCTTCCACGCGCTAAGTTCCGAGCTGTAGATAATTTGAAATGTTGTAGATTGTTTTGAAAATCGTCGAATTTCACCGCGGTCGAGAACCCTTCAAACTTTTAAAACTGGAGTTTGAAATATGCTCGTGCTATTGTTGGTTCGAACAACAGCTCTCATTCCATCTATTTGTTTTTGTGATTATTTGGCATCGAATTAGATTTTAGCAGGCCGAATGAAAGTGCCTCAAATCGATGTCAGGCAAAAGTGATCATAGTAGCTGCAGAAAACAATAGTTAATAATGAATGTTACTGTTTCCGCACCAACCCTATTTCGCTTATTCTAACTTGCTGCGTAAGTAAAAGTGAGAAAGTTCAAAGCTCATTTTCGAAATTTCCGAGAGGCACCATGGAGGGAAAAATATGCATTCTGATTGGGTAAGGTCAAGGTCTCTAAAAAAGAAAAGAAATCTCAGTTCAATTTATGAACTTTTCTTATTTAATCACCGTTGCGGCAGAAACAAATGTCTGACTTAAATTGAGATTCGAATTATTGCTAATAACTATAATAACTATTAGCTAGTAGATATTATATATGTACTTTTCTCTATTTTGCCAAGAGAGGACGACGTTACATCGTGAAAAAAGAACGTTAGCCGTAAATAAAATATGCATGAAACTTTTACAAGCTCACTGTCAAATCAATAAAAATAATTACTGAGCATCACTCAAGCTTCGTCTGCCCTTCTACAAATTTTATACCTGCGGGATTTCCAATATCTTGCCAAACAATCATGTTCTTCTTTTTTTACTACGAACAACTGGGACATAGCCCTCTTTGTCGAGTCATCTGGTACCAAGCACATTGAATCATAATTTTTCACTTTGGCTATCCAATGAAATAAATCATAAATATCATAAAAACAGAAATTCGGTAAATTGAAAGGACGTGTCAAATCGATTAAAAAAACCACGACTGAAATATACAATCATCCATAGGAGAAGAGAGGTAGCTTTGTGTTCATCTCGAAGGCGGTTGTCCAAGTAATTTTTCCCCCCAAGGGTTGTCCGGTCATACGAATTTTTGAAAGTCTCTACATCTCTACATCTATTTGGTCTGAGTACCCCCACCACACAGTCATGTTCTTAAACCGATTTGACCTATATCTTTATTTGAGTTCGTGGTTTTTTGGTGGAGTGCAGTCGGAGTTCTACGTCAACTTTCTTACGAAAGCCATCACTGATCGACTCATAGATTGTAGTTGTCAAAGTTGACGGAATTTTACTTTGTGTCAGCACACCGAGTTTAATCAGCTCACTCAACCTTCCTTCGCTTGATAACTGACTACATTCAATGTGCTTCTGCATCAAGAAATGGCTCAATGCAACCCCAATTTTAAGTAAAGAAGTTAAACCGTACTGATGTATGACGATTATCATTTTTCTTGTCTCTTCATTTAATTCCATCCCTTTTTCGGATGGTATTAAGCCCCCGAAAGCAAAAAAGCAGAAATACCGGGGAATGGTAAATTTGCCGGCGATAGGCTGAGGCTTTTTACTCGTGCTCTGACGTTGCTCGCAGCGGGCGATGGTCCATTTCTCCAGTGTTTGTCTAACGACAAAATGTGGGAACAGTGAACACATGAGGTAAAATGAATTAGCATCGGGGTCTCCAAAGATCACTTTATATCTGTCTTCGAGACGAGCGTATTCTGAATCGCACCTGTCAGCATCCAAAGAGTTAGAATGCTCATGAAATCCAAAAAAAATAAAATCCTGCATTTCTTGAAAAAATTCCTCCCTGGACATTTTTCTCGCTGACGCTATTTTGACAAGTAGGCGCATGGCTTCCTCTGGGTCGAAATTCTGGAAACTGAGAGCCAATTCTCTCGAAGACTGTGAATATGGGTCGGGATCGTCATTCAGTGAGGCGTTCAGGAATTCTCTTGCATCTTCAGGTGACGAGAATGCAAGGATTTTTTCAAGATCCCTTTCTTTTGCATTTTGTCCCATTTTGTAGTAATGTCTTGGTCACTGAATAAGTTCTTGTTTTATTAGGATGCTTTCCTCTGTAACAGATTAATAATAAAATTTCATTATTAATATGTTCACTGCTTGTTTTTAAAATGAAATGATTTTTAATCATGTATAAATGATTCAATAAATGATCAATAATTGATTGCAGCGCAACAATTTGAAGGGGAACAAAATGACATATATTTTCGTGATCTACGACCCGTGATCGGTGCTCTTCATAAAGTCTCAGGTCTGGGTTCGACATCATTGGAGAATGCAATAGTGTATTTTCCGAAGAAAATACACTAATGAAAAGCTGCAATAGATATTTTGACCTAGAATTATAGTACCTAAACAATGAAAAATTGTATATGCGCACTCACTTCAGATTATAAAAGATTCTACAGTACAGGAAAGTCAGTTTGACACACAACGCTTCACTGACTACTAGAACTTCAAAAGGCGGAAGTGTTTATTATCAAGCTATAATCATCTCTGTCCTAAGAAACGACTTGATCACACCAAAGATTGTCAACTAAGCCTTGTAATTGTTGTTTGTTTTCAAACGTATTCCTGTTGATAAAATAAAAGCTTTTTTTGTGCGTGTGTGACCAGGTTATATTGAAACACATAAAAATTGACATCAATGATACAAATAATTCTAAAATATCGTGAAGAAATCGATGCCTCACAAATTGCCTCACCACCATATTGATTGTGAATGTCTGGAAAATTTATTTCAATCGGGGTGTATGTTGTTGTCTTAACGATTTGTCAAATTCATGAAATCAGCCATACCCACGTTTCAAAGAGTGGAAGCTCTTGAATGCGACGAATAATAATTTCAGCTAACTTTTGTAAAAACAATGTCCAAAAGGTAGTAGCACTGATTTATGTATATTTATTTCCGTAACATTTTATATATTATACATTCTTAGATGAAGCTGCAATAGAAATCGGAAGAAATTTGGAGACAGACAAATAAAACGAAAAAGAGGAGGACAAGAAGGAGATTAAGAAAAGAAGAGGAGGAGGAGGAAAGGAATAAAATAAAAATAAAAAAAGAGGAGAAAGGAAAAAATAATGAAAGTAGTAGTAGTAGTAGTAGTAGTAGTAGTAGTAGTAGTAGTAGTAGTAGTAGTAGTATTAGTAGTGGTAGTAGTAATCTACGTTTATTTTAAAGCGGTGCTCTGGCATCTATGGTCATTACCACCTCTGTAGTTAGGTAACCGGGCTTGATGCGATAAATGGGAGCAAATTTAGAGAGACAGAAGAAGAGAGGATGAAGAGAAGGAGAAGATAACAAGGATTATATTGAGAGGAAGAAGAAAAGGAGAACCATTAGGAGATGCAGATCAAAAGAAAGAAGAAAAAGAAAGGAAAATAGTATCAGTATGAGTAGTAGTAGTAGAGGTAGTAGGAGTAATAGTAGTAGTAGTGGTAGTAGTAGTAGTTGTAGTAGTAGCAGCGGTAGTAGAAGTAGTAGTAGCGGTAGTAGCGGTAGTAGTTTAATTATTAGTAGTAGCAGTAGTAGTTCAAATTTGAAGCAGATGAAGAGAAAGGAGAATCACCTTTTTCGCATTTGCCTACGTCTGTTTTCCTCTTCTTTATTTCCCTGTCTCTTTTCCCCTTTCCTTTTCCTTTTTTCTCTGTTCATCCAGTCTTTCTACTCAGAAGTTGAAGACTCGTACCTAAAAAACCCGAGTCTATCAGGCTAAGGTTAAACCAACCCCCTACATTTGGAGACGCTGTCTCTCAATTCATTCATCACTAATTGCAGGGTCGTTCTCCTCATATCCCCCGGCATACGCATGCACGCACCGTGTCAAAAGATTTCCCAACATGTCTTAAACTGACGCAAAATATCGACTGCAGCAACTGCAACACGCGAGGGAACTTCCGTAATAGACTGACTTTGAGGTTAGCTGTCTTGTTACCCGCTTCAGGTCCTTACTCTTCTTGCACCCCTCCGCCGCGGGAGGAGGGGGAGGGGGTTCTTACTCACTACGAACGAATTACTGTCATTCTGCTACCGGGGAGGGAGGAGCTGAGGGGTGGCGGGGGAAAAATTAATGAGTGCCAAAAGGACAAACATCCCCTCTCCGCCCTCGCCTGGCGTAACTGAGTTACAAGGTAAGAGAAAACTCATTAGAGCACTTTTCGCGCGCGCTCTGAAGCGGCTTCCCGGCCTCTTTGCGATGTTGTCTAATTTCTAGAGAAAATATGGGAGGAGAGGGTGAGGGCCAGAGGGTCTTGATTGCGTTGCAACGTAGCAAAGTTTAATTTGACACTCTATCTATTCTTAAATTCCTCGAGGAGAGGAACGCTTTTCTCCAAAAATCCAATTTGACACTGTTTCTATTCTTACAAGTCCTTGAGGAAAGGAACGTTTTCTTCCAAAAATTCAAAATTGAGCTATTGATATGTGAGTACACATGAGTGATCAAAAAAAGGGGGAGGAAAGTTGCTTTTAAATGCGGAGTCACTTCGGTGTGAATTTTTCAGTTCAAAAAACGAGAATCGAGAAAAAGCTGTTTTGTTATACCTTATTTGAAATTCTGAAAGCATTGAGTTTTACGTGCATACATTAATTTTTACGTACATACCTTGCAAGATAGAACAATTTATTAATTTGGTTATGCAAAATAACATCACGCGTGCAACCCACGGTGGATCGAGTCAACAGGAGAGGTCGGACAAAATTTGGAAACTTTAAACGCTTATATCTCCGTTTTGGTTTCCTCGTGAATTTTTCTTCAAGAAGCATTCCTCAAAGTTTAAAATGTGACGAATTAAACATCAAAGTTTGCAGTTTTAGTCAAAAAGTTAATGTCCGACCTCTCTAGTTAACTCGATCCTTTTTGTGCCAGTTGTTGTTGAATGAGTTTGAACCTAAGTTGAGATCCCTAGAACAAGAATTGAGCAGGGTTTATGAGAAAAAGAAGAATGAGGCGTATTGGATTGCAAAACATCTGATCGTTGATAATTTTGCGGAATTATTTGCAATGAAAAATTAAAATCAACCAGTATGTGATGGCTTCTTCTAACGGTTTCAGTTTCACTACTGTGCAAAAACAATGGAACTAATTTATCAATCAGTTTAATTCTGAAATTATTGTATTTAGCTCTTCCTTCTTGTACAGAAAGGAACCATCTGACGAGATACACTACGCATATAAAAAATTGTTTGAAAACTGCAGACTTTGATGTTTCTCGAAAGACAAATAACATTAAATCTGTCAACAGTTACTTCATTGTTAGTGTTTACGACGAAAATATTTGTATTTGCATTGCGCGCGACGTTAACTTTTAAGCTCATAACAACAGTCAGCCAGAACAATGCTAATTAACGTTAACAAGGTTATCTAAAAACAAATCCCTCTTAAGGTAGTTTCTCATTACGACTCTGCTGCCCAAACACGAAGTTGACTTGAACTTTTTCTCTTCTCCTTTATTTCATGCATTTCTTACAACTGTACTTTTCAAAACTGGTTCAATTATTTTCTATTGGCAATCCATTTCGACGGTGTAAGTCGGCAATCACATAACTCGGTTTGCAGATGTCCTGTCATACTTTATTTTTTAAACGGAAAATTAATCAGCGGCAATGCTTTAAAACTACCGTGATTTTTTTTCTCTGTGCGAAGAAAATCTTGCAAAAACTTCAAGTAATGATGTCAATTCGTTTTCCTTTATAAAAATAACATAGAGGCGGAGATTTGCAGACACCGCACACGAGATATGTAATTGCCGTCGATATGCGTTACTTGACGACGGCGCAGAGATACAACTATTCGTACTTGATGGATGCCCGTGTTGCATACATGCAAAATTGAAGGCGCGTCTGTGAGCGCACAATGCTCCGCTCTTTGTTGTTAGTGAGGTTTTTGCTCGGATGCGGGAGAATAAAATAATGCGTGGCACTGTACTGCCGTGCTAAGGAAGAACGCCATATGTACATTCAAGAGTCGAGATAGGAGCCTTCGGTTTGTTCTAAGAATCTCCTCCCGGTAATTGCTTTCTAATGATATCATTCAGTGTGAAATTTCTTCCAAACACACTTGACCAAAAACAATTACATGTTTTTACACCGAAGCAGGACCCAATCCGACGTAAATTCTTCTATTGAAAAATGTTGCCTCTGCGTCGGACCTTGAGGCCTGTATCTGTCGAAGGCAATTAGTCAAATCGGGCATCTTATCAAATGCCTAGGCCGGTAGTCAAATTTTGACAGTTTACGGAATTGTGTAAATTTAAGGCGAGGAGTTCACGGATTTTCAATATTTTCGGAAAAATAACTCTTCAAATCCGCGAACTCTCTTTATTTCTTCCTTTTTACATGCCTTCAGTGCATTTAAATGTTAAAATATTAAAAATTCTATGTTTTATGTAGTGCTGAATATGTCATGATAAATGTACATTCGGAATCTTTAAATCGTTTACAATACTATTGTATGCTGCATATTTTTACAGAGAATTCTTTCTTACGGGAGATTCGAACTATTTTGTCTAAAATTAGGGTAAAAAATCAAAATTGCAATCTGAGTAAGAATATTTGACTATTAAACTTGGTATTTAACAATATGCCTTATTTGACTATTTGCCTTCTACGTATCGATTTTTTTGGACGATCACACACAAAAGAAAATGAAACTTGGCAACGTCGTTAAGAGTTGAAATGCTTGTGGTATTCCATTCATGTTAAAGATCTTCCCGTGGGTTGGTTGGTGGAATCAGACGTTCATTTTTCTCTCAAATAATCAAAAACACGACGGTGAGCACGCTGCATGAAGCAACGCGTTATTGAAACCGACCTCTCTTCTTTTAAAGTAAATATGACTATTTTCGTTCCTCCATTAATAAACACACGTTGATTTTTTTCTACGTTGTGAGCACTTTTTCTGAACTCTAAATTGAAAATAAAAATGAGCAATCATTGATGCAAATTCACGCTGCTATAAATTAACGCGGCGAACAGAATAAAAAAGTATCCACCTCAGCTATAATTCGAACGCACGTATCTAATTAAAGATAGAAATTTTCATGCGGAAATCTTAATGGGTCAGCGCAACTGACCCATTTTGAGGTGGATAATGGAAGTTTCAAAGCCCCAAAAGGACAGCCAACCTATGAATTCAAACTATGCAGAGTAATTTATTATGACAATTCAATGGAAACAACCAACCAAGATGAGAACCACCCACTCCACCCGTTTGAATAATAGCGCCAAACACAATGCAGTCGGCGTAAAACGCATATTAGCGCCTGCAAGACTCCAAGAATACTTCACGCATTGCGCCAAACACAGTGCAGTCGACGTGAAACGCATATCTACGGCTAAAGAACAATACCAAGTATCTGCAAACTTAGTGTTGAACGTAGAAAGTTGCTGTTTGGACGAATCTTATTATTTTTTGCTAATCCACAGGAATCACGTATCAAAACACAATTGTATGACCAACGCAACTGACCTCTTGTTAAATACAGGCATGGATCTCGACACGAAGTCATTGCATGTCAATATCTATTATTTTAAGATTGTCATTTGCGCTCTTAATTGCACTTTCTTTTCAAGTATGAGAATCCATTGATTTTTGGGAAACTTCTCATTTACAACACTTTTTTTTCGACACATTCCATTGCTTGACAACATCGTCATCTGATTGGAGCAAAAAAAATGGGAAACACCTTTCTTTCACTACAGTAGACTCTAATAAGAGCATTGTTAACAGTTTCAACGAATTATCATCAGTTGGACCATGGATTAGATCGCAGATGTACATCGTCGTTGAGTTTGACTCCTGAGCGCGAATCTTCTCTAGAGTGCCTTCGTAGAGAGATAAGACTACTAAAGGGTCCTTTTCTGATTGGTTCATCTATTTTATACTTCATGGAGCTTAGGATTAAAAAATTGCGGACTCTTGATAAATATGATTCAAAAGAGTGGATAACGAGGTTTAATTTGCTTAGCTTTACTCTCATTATATAGTTAGGTGTATTTGCTCAGTTTTAAAATCAATTTTGCACATTACATTAGGAAAAATCTATTATACCTAAACTTCTAGTGTATTAAGGTTGGCAATAAAGGTAACATGAAGTAATCGTCGAAGGTTGGCAACGAAACCTGCCAATCCTACTACCCAAAGTCTCCGCCATATGTTTTTATCCTGAGCGTCTCTGTGAGGCCCAGTGGGGTGGCCCACAAAAAATGAATTTCGGAAATTTATAGCCGTAACCCCCTAAATCGGTTACAACATGTTCAAAAACACGGGAAATGGAATTTGGGGTCAATCGGACAAAATTAACCCGACGCGCAGTTGCCATTTATCCCCGCAGAAATAGCGAATTTTTACTGTTTTTCAGTAATTTTTCGCTCCCAAAAAATAAAGTCAAAGGGGTCTGTTAATTAAACAGAGGGCAAAATTGGTTCATAAACTACACCCTAGTGAAGTTTTGGACCCCCTTCATGCTTTTGATCCGACGCGCGGTTGCCATTTTCACGCATGAAAATAGCGAATTTTTGACTGTTTTTGATGATTTTTCCCTCTCGATTAATTAACGTTACAGATGCCTAAATTGAGGACACCGCACCAAGAACAGTGTATATGCGTATATGTCGTTATTACGCCCATCTGCTTTTCGGGCTCTACGTACCCTGGACTATGCTGTGTTAGCGATAGAATATAGATAGGTAACGGCTCGAGGTCGAAAAACCTTTTTTTCCGAGTTAAGTCAGGCCTCTGGATCGATGGGTGCAAGAACGACCTATAAACGGGCCTATAAACTTAAGGGCCTATAAGTTTATAGGTCGTTCTTGCACCCATCGATCCAGAGGCCTGACTTAACTCGGAAAAAAAGGTTTTTCGACCTCGAGCCGTTACCTATCTATATTCTATCGCTAACACAGCATAGTCCAGGGTACGTAGAGCCCGAAAAGCAGATGGGCGTAATAACGACATATACGCATATACACTGTTCTTGGTGCGGTGTCCTCAATTTAGGCATCTGTAACGTTAATTTATCGAGAGGGAAAAATCATCAAAAACAGTCAAAAATTCGCTATTTTCATGCGTGATAATGGCAACCGCGCGTCGGATCAAAAGCATGAAGGGGGTCCAAAACTTCACTAGGGTGTAGTTTATGAACCAATTTTGCCTTCTGTTTAATTAACAGACCCCTTTGACTTTATTTTTTGGGAGCGAAAAATTACTGAAAAACAGTGAAAATTAGCTATTTCTGCGGGGATAAATGGCAACTGCGCGTCGGGTTAATTTTGTCCGATTGACCCCAAATTCCATTTCCCGTGTTTTTGAACATGTTGTAACCGATTTAGAGGGTTACGGCTATAAATTTCCGAAATTCATTTTTTGTGGGCCACCCCAGTCAAGTGAAACAAGTGATCCTCCACTGGCCTCATGGCGATAGGTGAAAGCTTTTACTCTCGAGGATTCAAAGTTTCCTTACGGACAATTACAAGGGGGCAGAAGTCATCACCCTTTTTCAGCTGTCGACCTACCTATACTAGGTGGATGATGAGCTTCGGGTGACGTCATGAGCCAAACAAGTTTCCTAAACTTTGGTTCGTTTGCAAACAAAACTCCCAACACGTTGTTAACCATCCAACTGGTCAACAGTTGAATGTTGAAATCCCAAGAGGAAAAGCTTCCATCATTGCCAAGATACCGGTCTCTTATCTCTGTCAAGTCTCTATTCTTCATAAAAGCACTCTATTCTTTCTAATGCCTAAGTACTAGATCTTCTCTTTGGTTTTGTGTAACTTATCTCCTCCTTCTTATTTTTCATTTCCATCCTTTTTTTGTGTGTGGGTGTGCCTGAAAAGAAAAACTTGAAATCGAAAAATTTCAAATTTTGGACCATTGATTGCCGTAAATATATTTCTGAGGAAAAATTAAACTGCTCCTTCCTTTATGCCTGAGAATTGTTCCCTGCAGGGGCACAGAGGGTGGTAATGCGAGTTCACGTCTGGGCGGCGCCGGGATATTGGTACCTGTGACAATCGAATCGAGAGTAATCACCGGCCCTCTCCTCTGCCCGGAAAAGCGTGAAAAGGGGAAAATGAGAAAATCCGGAGCTCAAAGAACGACGTGCATAGTTGCCAGATAGTGCCAGAAAATCGAAACTTTTCCCATGTAACACAGAGTTTCAAGTTTCGTGCAATTCCGAAATCACTGGACCATTCTGCCATGCTAAGGATACAAGCCGTATGAGCCTCCAGGCGTTGCCGAATCTCCTTCAATAAAAAACGAATATCTCGAGAAAATTTTGAACATTTTTCGTCAAATTTTTTCCAGAAAATATTGTTATCAATTTAATCTAAAATATCTGAAAATTTTGAAAATAAATATTCATAACTCTCCTCAAAACCACAAGTTTTACTCGAAAAAATTGGGCAACTCTCGAATGTTCATACTGCGTTTTTCCTTAGCACGGCAGTGATGTTACGATGCAAGGGCTTCACATGGGACCATGCATAACAAAATTTCGAGCATTACGAACAGAAAATGCAATCACTAAGACCAAAATTCTTCAAATTCTCTATGCGTTATAGGAGGTAATCCCTGAAAATCCAGATGCCTAGAAACTTATTTGACTTCTCCCTGTCTTATCAAAGGATTTTCCTAGAAACCCCTTACGGCGGATTCAAATATTTTTATAATTAAAACGTTCAAATATTACAAGTACCAAAATTTCATGAATTATCGAAAATTTCCTCCGCGGGCCGATTTTTAACATCGATAGAAAAATTATATGGACAAGGAAGAAGACAAAAGGAATATGGAGAGATCCTATTGGTGGAAGCAGGTGGTTGCAATGGACAATGGTGGTAGGTAATTGACTAACTTACTAACGGCAACCCACGAGTTACCCAACAGTTAGTCCATCATCTTCTTCCTTAGTCTAAAGGATCCACACATTTCAACCAATAGGATCGCTCCATACTCTATGCGTCTTTTTTGTCGATCGCTTTGTTTATCAATTTCAATAATCAGCCCGCAGGTTTGAAGCCATTTCTCTCATGTGGAATGATTACTGAAATTTATAGAGAAAGAGATAGACAAAGAAGACATAGTATGGAGCGATCCTATTGGTTGAAATGGGTGGTTTCCATAGACAAAGGGGGAAATTATGGACTTACTATATGGTCTCTCGTGGGTTTCCGTTTGTTAGTCTATTACCCACCACCTTCGTTCATTGCAACCACCCACTTCCACCTATAGGATCCCTTCGTATCATTTTTGACTTCTTTGTCTATAGCTTTGTCTATAAATTTCAATAATCGGCCCGCTGGCCCTTGCATCTTCTTCAACGAGGAATAATCACATTTAACCGTACGATCCGGCAACCCTACGACCAAGGCAGAGGGGGCGAAAGGGACGAGACTCGAGATCAAAGCTGCTTTCCGGCCGGGTCTGGAAAAAAGGGGCGGAAGGCCCCTTAATTCGCTGATGATTGAAAAATTCAAGACGATAATGCTTGTCGGTGGGGGGTTGAGGGGGGGGGGTTGCGGGGGCCACCGATGACGCAGCTCGAGCGTCTTGGGGGGCTGGGGCTGGCGCGGACATCAATATCCGTTTCCGGTCAAGGGATGATGCAGACTCAACCGAATTAGATATGCAGGCGTGGGAATTATTTATGATTTCTGTCGGTTTTTCGCCCCGAGCCAGCTCCTCAATTTTCCCTCCCGAGTCCGAGGGGATAAGCTAAGATCGAATAAGCTCGTCCGGCGTCGGGATTTTCGAGCACCTTCGGGAGTACAAAAATACACTACTAGGATAGCGTACAGAGCCGTAACTCTCAAATTTGCGAAATCGAGTTTCCTTCAAAATTCGGCAAATCTCTTTGAGATGAAATCACTGAAATAGCCAAAACAGTTAAATTTGTCGTATGAAAACAAGACATATCGACGGTGTAAGTCGGCAATCACATAACTCGTTTGCGGTGTCTGAAAATCTCCGCCTCTATAATATTTTTTTACAGGAAAACAAATTGACATCCTTTCTTGAAGTTTTTGCAGAATTTTCTTCATATAGAGAAGGAAAAGCACGACAGTTTTAAAGAATTGTCGGTGAGTAGTTTTCCGTTTAAAAAGTAAAGTATGATAGGAAGTCTGCGATGTCGCAAACCGAGTTATGTGATTGCCGACTTACACTGTCGATATGAGAAAGCGAGTGCGCAAAAAATGACTTCGTTTCAGATAAAACAGCCTCGACCTTTTTCATTCACAAATAAAGACGTTTGAGTCCACCTTAAAGAGAGAGGTGAGTTAAAAGGTGACAATGAATATCATTGATGAAACTCCCAAACCACGTATCTCGGTTTGTGACGTTGCATGCTTCCTGTCATACCTTATTTTTCAAACGTAAAACTACTAAATGTCAATTCTTTGAAACCTCCTTGATGTTTCTTCTGTGTTTGAGGAAAAATTTGTGGAAGCCTCAGTGAATAATGTTAATTGTTCTCCTTGAAAATAATAAAAAGGGAGCGGAGATTTTGAAACATGGCAAACGAGATACGTGGTTTGGGAGTTTCACGTCGATATAGCCTTTATTGGTAGTATGCATACGCCAATTGCGCCACAATAGCTCACCAGCATGAGCAGGTAGATATGAGGAAATGCACATATTTCAGATGATACCACTATTCAAACGTGAGGGATGCTGTTTTGCCTACCCCCTGAATTGAAGGCAGAATGCGTTTCAGTCATCTTGTTGCACTAATCCGCGAGACGCGCCAGCGCGCGTTGCCAAGATGACAGGAACATGTTCCTATCAGTCGCATTGCTGATGATGAGAGCCAGCAGCTGGCCGATTATTGAGATCGATAGACAAAGCTATGGGTAAAGAAGAAAAATGAATATGGGTGGAAGCGGGTGGTTGTAATGGACAAAAGAGGTAGATGATAGACTAACTTACTATCAGTAACCCACGAGAGACCCCATAGATAGTCCATCAGTTTCTCCCATAGTCTATAGAAACCACTCATCCCAACCAATTGGATTGCTCCATACTCCCTGTGTCTCCTTCGTCTATCACTCTGTCGATCAGTTTCAATGATCAGCCTGCTGGTCTGTAAAAGCGCCCGGAAAGAATTTCGACGGTGAAACTACCAAACCACGTATCTCGGTTTGCGACGTCGCAGACTTCCTGTCAAACTTCATTTTTTAAATGAAACACTACTTAACGTCCAGTCTTGAATATCTCTGTGATTTTTCCTCTTCGTGCGAAGAAAATTCTGTGAAAATTTCAAGGAATGATATTGATTTGGTCTACCTCAAAAAAATAAAATGCGAGCGTAGATTTTTAAACATCGCAAACGAGATACGTGGTTTGGTAGTTTCACCGTCGATATGCAGTTTTAATCTGTGTACATTTAACAGAGTATTTTTGACAGTTTTACTTATCGACAAAACCTAACTAGCTCACCTTTATTCATTGGCGGATCCAACAAATTGACAACATTGTTTTTCTCCTTTTAAACCTATGGAAATGTATCGATTCTTGAAAGGGCCAGGTGCCTCTACGAGAATCGATTTTTTAGCATAGGTTCAAATGGAGGGAATCCGGTGTTGCCAAATTGCCGGATGTTTCTGAATCTCCTGATGGGGAGTATGAACTGGTCAAAAATCTGAGACCCGCGCTCGAGCACCGAAACAAATAACAATTTCGTTGTTCTTAAACAGTTTTCCTCCCACTCCGGAAAACTCCCGGTCCCCATTTTCGCGAGCCCCTTGATTTCCCGCTCGGGCATTAACAATAATTTAATAGAGCGTGCAATTTAAGACGGATATAAACGCCGGGGCGACCGGGAAAAAAGTTAGCCGAGAAGTAAGCAGAGGCATTGCGATATATCGATTGTTCTGCCATTTAAACCTATGGTAAAGGATCGATAAACAGGGTTATCCTTAATGATCGATTCTTTACCATAGGTTTAAACGGCACAACAATCGATATATCGCAATTCACGCCACGTTACTGGAAGCAAGGATAGGATTTAAAAGAGGATACGAGGACGCGAAGCCGAGAATAGCATCGCGGAAGCCACGTTGCCAAATCTCTGATAAAATCACATATTTCGAGTATGTGCCCCGGGAAATCCGGGATTTTTTCGCCCGCGTCCCGCAACCTCGCGCGGAGCATAATGAGCGAACTTATATCTCCCCGGTACCGGTATTAGTTTCTCATTTCTGCACTTAGTCCCCTCGTCTCTAGCAGTTTAAAGTCTCCCCCTCCCCCTCCCGCCCTTCGCTATCCCTCCTCTCCCCCCCCCCCCCCGGGCGAGCCGAGACAGTGTTTGTGGGACAATCCCGCCTTTCTCTGTCTCGAGTGAGTTTGAAAGTTACTTAAAACGTTCCTCCAAGAATAAAATGCAATTTTTTGTGCTGGAAATAGCTTGATTCGGTTACTTCGTTCTCATCCTACATCTACGGAGGATGTGGGGGGAGGGAGATGGGACTCAAAATTGAGGACGGCGTTGTCGGGTTTAGGGGGGATCCTCGCCGGATATTTAATTTGAATGATTTGAGTGTAATGGGTCGAATATTTTAAATCTTATCGCTGAGACTCGATAAAATTAGGAAATTTTGTTTAAACTCCCCAGTTTTTTCTCCGGGTATCAATAGGACTATTTCTGCGAAACGGAACTATGTGCATTAAGACATGAGCCCTGAGACCCGTAAAAATGCATGCGTAACAGGGCTCACGTCATGATGCACATAGTTCCGTTTGGCAGAAATACGTCCAATAGAGAGAGGCGACCCCATGGAAATTGAACGTTTGAGTACATCCAAGGTCTAATAAACCTTGTTGATCTCATCAATTGAAACATTCTATGCAAGACAAGTCTCTCCACTGCTATGGGAAGTTGCGAAAATTTTACGACCAAGAGGTTTGGAGGACAGGGCGCAAAAGTGCAGTTTCTGCTATTTCGAGAAATGCGTGTTTGAAGCTTCAAAATGATATGAATCCATATGGCAAAAGAAGTTGTACTGAGATTAGTTTTACTTTAAATCATTAATACCTCAATTTTTTTCAAAAACTGCACTTCTGCGCATTTACTACGTATGAGGAGTTTGGAGGGTAAGGCGTCTAAGTACATTTGAAAACATTGAGATATTAATGATTCTAAGTAAAACTAGTCATAATACAAATTCTATGAAAAATTCGTTCCCAAATTCCAATTTTTAAGCATCAAAAAGTCAGTTTAAATGCTCTTTTTGCTACAAGGATCCATGTAATTTCAAAACTTCAAACACGTATTTCTTGTAATATCAAAAGCTGCACTTATCCGCCTTGTCCTACAAGCCACTCATATGTAGTAAACGCGCAGAGGTGCAGTTTCAGAAAAAATTGAAATATTAATGATTTCGAGAAGGAATAGTCTTATTACAAATTCTGTGAACAATTCGCTCCCAAATTCCAATTTTTAAACATCCAAAAGCTAGTTTAAACTCTCTTTCCTCCATAAGGATCCATGAATTTCAAAACTTCAAACCCGTATTACTTAAAATAGCAAAAGTTGCACTTATGTACCTTGTCCTCCAAGCCCCTCATAATGTAGCAAACATGACGCAATCTGGCATCAGTGTGTTGAACAGAACGTCTGCGTCGTTACCTGCCACAGTAACGTCTTTCGCGTGGAGATGCGATGCTGTAGCCATCGAGATGCACCTTTTTAAGGCTCTCATTTGCCGCTCGAGAAGCCGCGCGCTTCACAATCATCACCGAGTACTTGAATTTTTATGAGCTAAACTCGGATCTGCCCCCGAAAATGGGGTTTCTCGATGACACTGATGATCTGGTCCTTTTTCATTATGTAGAACTTCCCGCTCTGTTTCCACGGTCGAGGGGGCTCCTTACGAGCCCGAGAGAAACAATTCCCGCTCGGCGCACACACGGATTGCATTTGAAGTTTGTGGATTAAAGTTCGTGGAAAGAAAGGATATAGACGCAACGACACACTGGAAAAAAACACATTGGATCTAAAGTCCAGACTCTTAAAAACATCGACAAGAAAAAGTGCGCTTGATTCAATCAGAATCTAGCTTAAATCAAGAACTGCCTCTTAATTTAAGCGGATTCCGTTTTGATTCAAGCAATAATCCGATTGAATCAAGAGTATTTTTTCTTGTCAATGTTTTCAACAGTCTGGACTATAGATCCAATGTGTTTTTTTTTTGTTTTTTTTTTTTTTGTTTTTTTTTTTTTCAGTGCAGTAAGAATGCGCATTAATATCACAGTGCATTATTATGCGTAGTGCATTAATAGCGTATTCACTTTACTTCGATTGATAAAATTCATTTTGTAATTGGACTGCATGCTTGCACGTTTGAGAAAAAAAACACCAAGAAACCTGGCCCGAATCGTATGTAACAAGGTGGTGAATAGAGCTTAAATTTTTGACTCCAAAATTGTTGAACTTTTAAGGCCTTAATACACAATCAAATTCCCGAACCAATTACCATCAAAGTTTCGGGAGTCATCAGTCTTAAAATCGTTACTTCGCCTACATTTCAAATGAAAACCTGGCAGAAATGTTTCGTGTGGCATAAAATGATGAATGGTACCACTCGATTCTGATCAAAATTTGACGGTCCGTCCAATTTTGATCAAAGAGGACTGTTGCATGGTGACCATCAGTTATCAACTGGTCTACTTTGATCTGAATTGGTTCGGAATTTGATCGTGTATTTTGAGACCTCGCAAACTGGTTTGGAGCCAGCACCATTTTACATCCTTCTTAAACGTTTGACAACAAGAATTTTTCAAATTTTTCGTCTGATCTCTTCAACTATGTGTCACCCATGACATTTGTATTGCGTGACGACTATTACGTTCACATTGACGTCACCAATGAAGGTGACAATAACTGTCACGATGATTTCATCGATGGCGTTAACGATTATGTTAACGACGACTTCACCGATGATGGCAACGACAACATTTTATAACGATGACCTCACACAGGACGTTGACGATAACATCAACAGTGCATTTGACGATATCGTTAACGATGACTTTGACGATAACTCTCAATGCTTCACTCTATACTGCCAATGAGATTTCGCTCAAATTCGGGAGGAAAGTTAAGAAACGAGGCTTTAATACGTCTCTCTAATCTTCGACCACGTTCAATATGATGCTCGCGTACCTTGAAACTCGCACTGTAAAAATTAACCGACCAGACCAACACTACATGTAAATGAAACAACGGAAAGAGCGCGCATTGATGACGGCGCAGAGATACAACTATTCGTGCTTGATGGATGTCCGTGTTGCGTCTGCAAAATTGAAGGCGCGATGTCGTGAGCCGCTTACTCACAATGTTCCGCTCTACACTGCTGATGAGGTTTCGCTCAAATTCGATAGAAAAGTTAAAAACGAAGCCATATTACGTCTATCCTATTTTATACTGTGTTAACAGGCGTTTTTTTAAAGATTTAACTTCTAATTTATTTTTACAATTTGTAAGCCTACATCTAAAATCTGAATGTACCGACCCCATACAAAGCGCGGGCCACGTTTTTTTTTCTTTTAGCAAACTTTGGGTCAAGTTGACCCAACCAGGGCATCTAAGTGTTAAAGAATGAAAACTGTTAAGGGATAAAATGAAATACAGTGAGGAAAAACGATACTTCTTCGCCAAGATTTTAACATCAAGAGGCGTTATGCGCCACACACGTCAAAAATCAAAGTTTGAGGCCAAAAATTAAAGGGCACTAGACTAGATAATTCAGTTAAAAATGTGTGATATCATTCTACTTATAAATTTTCTCACTCATTTTCAAGTATGTTTGTGGTTGATGAAAGCTTTAAATGACATTGAAATCGAAGTTTTCCGGTCAAATAGCCCATTTATTATTGAGGTAGAGTTTTCATGCACTGTTACTGGCATAATGACTGGATTAGACTTTGGCTTCTTTTTTTTGGCGTGTGACTGTGCACAGTAAAATTGATTGCAGTGTATGTGAACAAGTAGTGCCAAACATAATCCCCATTAAGACCCGTGTTAAAATAATATTTTATTGCGAAACCTGGCAAACCAAAAACTCAGATCTGATTCATCGTCACATTTATTAAGAGGAATTTTTTACATATCCGAAGCTGTATGAAACTCTTCAATGAGAAATTTCAGGCTCTGGAACGTAACACCTGGCAACGAAGTGATAGTTGAATTATTGCTGAAATGAAAAACGGGCCAAGTTAAAAACTCAAAGATGAGTTAAAGGTTTATAAAACGCTGAAAAAAGAAGTTCCAATAACAGCACCACATAAACTTCAATCAAAACACTCACGATAGAATATCCAATTCTTGTGCAAATAAAAAATAATTAACAAGTTTCCATCAGCGATGGAAAGATAATAATTAGAAATCTTACCACTAAGCATTTAAGACGGGGTGAACCATTCAAGTGAAACCTCTTTAGATAAATAGCCTTGAGAAACAAAAGCGTGAAATCATTCCGTTGAGTGCTTATTTGAAGTGATTGCGTTTTCAGGTATTCTTAATCGCGCTCTCAAGTCTTTAGGGTTTTAAGTTCGACTTGAGTCTTACATTTCTCGTTGTTCCTGGAATCTTGAAGCCTTTTTGCTTCGATGAGTAAGAAACACTCCAGATGTACCGAAAATAGTCTGTCTGAAGGTGCGAGAGAAACATCCTCTAAGAATTCTGACATTACGAATGCCCAAAGTAATGATGCAACCTAAGGAAGTTGGTACAGAGCTATCAATCAATCATTATCATGCAAAAAAGAGCCATCTACGAGGAGTTTTTTTTTTTTTTGGATATTCAGACCGCACCGTTATTGAAGTGCTAGATGCAAAAAGGGCATTTCTTCGTTGCGTGTCTCAGAATATCTGCGAACGTTTCATCCGTTAGATGCACAGCAAGTGTATGGAATTTTTTGAAACTTTTCCTGAGTTTTCTTCATGATTTTACAATGCTGGAACCGAAAATTTTCAGAAAATTTACCCAATAGTTTCCTCTCTAAAATAATTAGCGGTGGGGATTCTGAAACACCGCAACCAAGAAATGCCCTTTTTGCACCCAACGCCTCAATTTTTGTTTGAAAAAATAGAAGATGTTTGATAAAAAACGTTTTCTTTGTTATTCCATTTTCATTTGACTCCTTTGTCTAATGCCTTGTTTATCACTTTAAATAATCAGCCTGCAGGTATCAATACCTCGATTTTCAACTTTCACAGACCGCTTTCCGGTGGACGTGAACATCGATAATTTTCGGCACCTACATTATTTAAACGGACTCCTCACCGGGATCACGAACTTTCGAGTGACGTCACCACTCCACACTCGAAAAATCCCAAAATCCAGGCGCAAATCCGCGACAAAACCTCACACCTGAGCACGATACCCCGTCGCGCGTAAAATCATCCGTCACCGGACGCAGCGCTAAAGCAGAGGCTCACCCACACACACACCCCCAAACACGGACACCAACACACCCACCGAGACAGCTTTATCGGCGCCGACACACCCGCTTGTTTGTGTTGGCGAACCGTTGGATGATGAGCAACTCAATCGAGAGGGTCACCCACCTCGACCCATCGATTCGCGCCCGCATCTCACGCCTGCAAAATATCGAAGTTCGAGGGATCGATTCTCGAGGAGTCGGGGCGTTTATCCGTCGCGCCCGAGTCGAATCACGTCCCGTTGTTTGTCGAGGCAACCTATGCAACCGGCGCTACACGGGGTTGGTGCGAAGGGTGGTGGGGTGGGGGAGGGGGGGCTTCCTCACCAACACAAACATCGCAGATTGGAAACTAAGCGCCGGGCGCGCTATCTTAATTATTATGTACACAACAAGTGTCGCTTGAGCCAAGTTGAGCCCCCTGCGCCGGCTGCCGGGGCTTGTTGCCTGGTGATAAGTCCCGGGGAGGTGCCTTCGCGAAATTGTTTTTTTCCAACCCTTCCAGGGCTCCGTCGGGCGGGGTGAGCGTCGAGGGTTGGAAAAAAATGTGGGAAAAGACGCCACCTGGAGCGTCCAGCCAAATTGAAACGACTATTTTCCATATCACGTAAGCGCCGAAATTGCGAATGCGGGAGAAACAAGAAAACCCGTTTTATTCCCTTTTTTGGCCATCTCCGAATTTTAAAAAAATGTATGTTTTGTAGAAGGCTATTTTGAAATCGGATATGATTGATTACGCCAGAGAGAACAAAGAATAAGCAGCCCCTCTACCACCAAATTAGAGGTTGGTCCTTACGTGATTAGGAAAATGTAAAAAAAACTTTTCGGTGTATTGTTAAATACCAAAAAAGGCCATAAAAGAGCCATCTTGATCCTAACCATGGGCGTAATTTTTGTTTCAGATTGGATGCTGTGGCGCAGATGGTCCGATGGACTACGTGAATTTGAACCGTGCCCTGCCGACCGAGTGTCGTGATACGGTGACCGGCAACGCTTTCTTCCATGGATGCGTTGATGAGGTCACTTGGTACCTTGAGGAGAAGTCAGAATGGATTACTGGCATCGCTGTCTTCCTGTCTACTATGCACGTAAGTTTAATAGCTGCAAAAACATAAAACATGCGAGGGGGCCTTGAACTTGTTAATACTGCAAATTACTTGGTCCTTAAGTTAAATAATAGACAGTCGCCTTTACAGTAGTACATTAAAAATTTGGGATGCAACATTCTGAAGTGCTTTATTTGAATGAACATGCGTTTTGATTGACTCCTGTCTCTACTCTCCAGCAAGCTGCGAGTTCCGAATGAGAAGGTATGAAGATGAGGGTACACAGGTTCCGATTGTACATCATAAGTCCGTTTAATTTATAAAGTTTAAAAATTCGCAACTTCATATTTGATTATAATAATATTCCTTGTTTATAAATTGGACTTCATTTTGCACTTAGGAACTACGATATCTGGCTCATCCGTTAAAATACTTCTGGTCGTAGGGGAGCTTATGGTTCATACGTTGTTTCTAGACTGATTGTGAGCCAGACATTTAAAAAAATGAAATAGAGACGGAAATTTTGAAACGTAGCAACGGAGATACGTGGTTTCGCACTCTGGCCATGGATACGTTGTTTCGATCAAATATGAAAGAACTATTACAACCGTTGTATGCGTTTCTTACCAGCTGACAGCTGTCCAAACGAAATCCCCCACCCCTCTCCACCCTCGAAAACCTACCGATCGTCCAATCGTTCCGCACCGACAATACGTTCAAACAATGTATATCTACGTTATTGTTTTAGGGATAATTTCCTCATCGGCTACCTTGGCCACGCCGCACAGTGGAACGTACCAATAGAATAGGTTAAATAGGGAATTTTTGTCCAAAATTTCAAAGTTCAATGTTTATTATGTCACGAGTTCAATTTCAAGGTGAGTCTCTGAAAGGAAATTTCACGAAAAAATCAAATAGAACCACTCTTGAACTTTTTTATTTCATACTTTTGAAAATATAAGCGTTCAAAGTTTCCAGGTTTTGTCCCACTTCTACTCCATGAATCATTTAAAGAAACAAAAATGTTGGAAACTACCAGATTAGAGTCAAGCACTAAAAATATATTAAAAATTATCTAGTCAGAGGGGAGTTTCGTTAAAATCCGACGCGTTTCGACAACTTCGGTCATCCTCTGGGACGCGACACCTCTCCCATCGACTCAATCCTCTGTGCGCCGCGTCATCGATAGCGTTCCCCACACGCCCAAAACCACATATCCTCCCCTGAGACACCATTCCACATAAGCGATTCTTCCCTCACGGGGTAGTATTTATGATAGAGCGGTCGAGCGAGGGATTCGGTTACCGGGGGGATGAAATCGCGGTGTCGGGGGTGAGGAGGGGGGATTCGGAGGCGATCAATTATAATGAGCGGCTATCCTGACAGTTAACAGCCAATTATATTCGTCGGAGTCGTTAGCGGCACACGGAGCCGGGCTTCGGAGGAAGGATAATATTTACCTTCCGCCCACCGACACCGACGCCGAGGCAGCGCCATGTGGATTTGTCAAACGCTTGTAACGGGAGCTTCCAAAGGGTGTTGTCGGGTCGAATCGTTTCTGTTGGTACTCGAGAGGTTTGTTCGTGGACGGAAATGTCAAAATATGGAGCTCCTAGGGGCCGCTCAAGTATTACGTAGCGCACTTTCTCCGATTTTTTTACTCCCCGCCACCCCTTGTATTGCACCCGTAACGCAGCCGTAACGCAGCCCTACAGACCCCTTTTGAATTACGTAACGGTGGTCTGACCATCCCCCCAAAATTTTCAAAAAATCCAGAAAACGCTGAGAAAACAGCTTGAGAAAAAAGTTGGGTGTATTCTAGATAATTCGTTGAAATACGACGGAAGGAGATCAACAAAGGTGTGAAAATACTTTATTTATCCGGGAAGGGCGGGATTTTCAAGTTTTTACACATTTTCTTAAAGCCACAATCTGAGATACACATATTTTTTTTGTTTAGCCATTGACAGATGGACGTATTTCTATCAAACAGAACTATGTGCAGGTGGGAAATACGGAGTGTGCTCGTTGAAGATGCAAAAGAAACAATGTAAAAGTTGCCGTGATTCCTTTTGAAGAATTGGAAAAGCGGGATTTTAAATTGAGCAAACAGAACTACGTGCCAACTGAATGCGATATTCATGAGCCGCGGGCATGGGACGAGAGCGTTGTGTGCAGGGCTCATGGGTTAAAGCGCACTACGAGGAGCCGCATCCATTTCCGTTGACGTTAATGGCTTTCATTATTCTCATTCACTCCTACGGCCAGAGAACCATAACGAGCACACCCCATATTTCTCACCTGCACCTACACCTTTTCGATAGAAATACGTCCAGATGTGCGACCATTCTGCCTCAAACTGCTATGATCGTAAGCTAATTTTTTCTCTCCCTCTTGAAGACACCAGTCAAAGACACAGTCATTGCGTCGCATGGTTAACAATAATCATCAAAGAAACTTTTGAAGACCCGCACAAGACAAGTGATGAATAGATTTTTAAAAAACTCAATTGCACCTAAAATATTTATTTGCGAACGCGTTTCGCCGGCTCGCATATTAATATTTAACGTACAAGTGAGTTTTTTCAAAATTTTTATTGAACAATGGTCGTGTTATGGTTACTTTGGGTTACTCCAAGTTACGTTTTTTCGGTCAGATCAACTAAAAGGACTCGGTCGATCCACCAAAACCGTAGCTGACTCTGAGGAATACGGGAATAAAATAAGGTTCTGCTGAACATTACTGTATCTTTCTCTCAACGTCACCTAGACGTTGCAATTTGGGATTGGCTAGGATTTTGGCCTATCAACAATGGGATATCAATGACGAGACCGGGCAGTATCATGTTCTTGCTCTAGAACTCCAATCCAGATCGCTGCCCATGTCGTTATTGTGGCGCCGTTTAGCACAACAAGACAGCCGAAACACATTTCGCCTTCAATCTAGGGACCAGGCAAAACAGCATCCTGCACGGTCAAATAGTGGTATTATCCGTGAAGTCAGCATTCAACCCCTCGCTATTTGGCGCTATCAAGGCACACGATGCGTGTCTACTACAAAAAAGTGCTTTGTTATAAATCTGAAATATTCAACAAATCGACATCGGTTAGCATTCATCGATTAAAAAATCATATTATATTTGGACTGCATTTTGAAATTTGGAACTATAAATTCTGGTTCATCTGAAAAAACACTTATGTGCACAGGGAAACTAATGGCACACACATTGTTTTTAAACCGGGCCAGAATTCATAGTGCCTAATTGCAAAACGTAGTCCATTTGATCGCAAAGTTTCGCGCACACAGCTAATAATCTCCGTGTTTATAGATACGAGTACTTCGGTTTACTTTGAGTTACATTTTGTTATCACATTTACCAGAAGAACTTGGTTGATTGACCACATTTTTGTTAAAGTGACCAAAACCGCAGGTAACTCTGAGACATCTGGAGATGCAGAACGTGCTCTGTTGAACCAATGTACTCTTGCTTCCTTCACTGTGACTCGGAGGTTGTTACATGGGAAGTGACAATCACATTTGACCATCACCCCACTGCTCTCTAGGTTCGATCCTGGGGACTCGCGCATGATTTTTAACGATGTTAATGGACGAAATGGACCTGTAAGCTTTTGCTAGAGCAAAAGTAAGAGTTGTTTCTATCAGTAAATGTCTCAAAAATCACGATGAGCGCATAGCCAAAGTTTGAAATGCATTTTTTTTCCAGCTTCGCGCTTCAAAAACGATACTATGGCACAGATGAATATTTCGTTAAAGAAGTCGTTCCATTCAACCCGTTCGCAACAGTAATACCCAACATAGCGGACGCTACCGCGCGCAAAAGTCACAATCGAGAGCACAGGGTCAAACCAAAGCGGATCTTTATCAACGCGGAGGGATCGTGAATGTAAACGCGCTGGGTTGTTAACAAATGGTTAGAATCTTGTCCAGGCATAAGTCTTTTGGCGGATTGGTGTCGATCATGTTGAATACCGTGTAGTATCTTAGTGCACAGGGGTTGGATAGAACGACACCTCTGACAAAATATTTACCTGTGCCGTAGTATCATTTGGACTGCATTTTGCAATTTGGAGCTATAAATTCTGGCTTATCTGAAAAAAACATTTGTGTGCATAGGGAAACTAATGGCACATACGTTGTTTTTAAACTGGACCGGGATTTATGGTTCCAAATTGCAAAATGTAATCCATATTTGAAGCGGGAAGCTTAAAAAAAACGCAAAATTCTTATTCGGATTGTGAAGTTAGGAGTGCATTTCAAACTTTGTCAATACACTAATCCTGATTTTTGAGACATTTACTGATAGAAAAAAACTCTTCTTTTTGTTCTAGCGAACGTTTACGACAGGCCTCTTTCAATACGAGGCTTAGGTCAATGGCTTTTAGGTTACCTTGTGTACTACTTCTCATATCAACACAAAATGTCTGTTTATTTTTCTTAATGTGTAGGAAGCACGTTGAAGACACGAATGCTGCATCAGCACTTAATTCCTTCGATAAGATCACAAGATCGAACACGAATCAAAATAAACGCGAGAAGAGCACAAGGGCGAGCCAAATGAAAATAGATTGAACGGCGGAAACGGCGATAAGATTTATCGAGGAGCCATATTTTAAATCGAATTTAAGTAATGAGAAATAACGTCCGGAGCAGCAACTTGTTACGACAACCTAATCATTCGGCCCGGACCCGGGTATAGCAATTAAATTACGGTTCCAGCCATAAAAATGACGAGTGAGCGTGGCTTGGGGGCGGGGGTGGGAGGGAGGGGGCGGCGGAGGGGAGTTCAAAAGTTGCCCGGCAAAAGTGCTGAACTTAGTTTTTGAGCCGATGATAAATGTGGGCGAGGGAAATAAATCAAAGCTCCTAACAAATACAACAAGTCATCCGTGTGTGATGTTCATTCCGTATCGTAAACTGTAACCCGAACCTCGCGTTGCCGCGTCTTCGACATAATAAAAACTTGGAATAGACCGCTAGATGGACGTATTTATACTAAAAGGAACTACGTCACGCACAAACCCTATGCACATAGTTTCTTTTAGCATAAATACGTCCAGATAAGCAACGAATTCAAGGATTTTGATACATGTTTTCGAACCAGATTTCACGTAGAACACGATCCTTGCATCAAAAATTACTGAGATCAACCCGTATCTAAGATATTCACGTTTAAATTTCTCATTGGTTACAGGAAATTTGAATTACCCCGTCACAAGAAACTCAATACTATACGTGAGTCCAATCGCATACTACAACGGTTTAGGCAGGCTTCTCAATCAAACATTGTTCATTTCTCACCCTTACTGTTCAAGTTGTAAAAAATTTACTATGGCTGAGCCAAAGTGACAAGATTGAGATTGCCATATTTTTGTATCGCAGAGACTGCCACGGTAACTTTTAGTGTACGATTTGACCCACGTGGACCATTGAGTTTTCATGAGCGGGAGGTTTGAATTCACGCGTCAAGAAACATTAAATATATTGGTTGGGAGTTAATCTCAGTAATTTTCGGTGCACAAATTGTGTTCTACGTAAAATTTTGGTTAAGGAACATGTATCAGAATGCTTAACTTCGTGCCTTGTCTTGGGGTCTATTAAATGTGCTTTTTGAATGACTTCGTACATCTTTGCTACCGTGATAGCAAAGAGAGCGAGCAGTAAGTCGACGATGTAAGTCCGCAACCACGTGTCTCGGTTTCGATGTTTGAAAATCTCCGCTCTTATATGTAGGTACTCCAACCCGCCTACCTAGTTATTAAATTCAAAGTTTAACCATGCACTCCAGGGACATGAATCTACCATTCATACACCTGATTTTTTTTTAAAAATACCTCAAGAGAACCTCATAATGGAGATGTTGCGTGTGTGAGGAATTAGCGATTTGACTGTTGATTCTCACGTAAAAGTTCGCGAGAAACACGATGGTGCCACTGGTTTTCTCTGAAATCAACTCCCGAGCTCAAAAAAAGCTCTCAAGTTGAGGCCAAAATAGAGGAGATATCCCACGCTTTCCTGAGAGCCCACCTCTACGTCAAGACGACCTCTCCATGCAAAAGATAGGGAGCAAATCAGAGCAAATCATAAGTCAATGGAGCAGATACATTAGGAGGGATGCCGTGTTTTCAGTCTTAGAGTCCCTTAATAAAGTGGCAGCCCTGTCAATGTATTTGCTCCCTATCTTGGCATAGAGAGTTTGTCTTGATGTAGAGTTGGACTCTCAGGATAGCGTGGGATACCCCCTCCATTTTGGCCTAACTTTGAGAGCTTTTTTGAGCTTGGAAGATGATGTCAGAGAAAACCAGTGGCACCATCGTGTTGCTCGCGAACTTTTACATAAGAATCAACAGTCAAATCGCAAATTCCTCACACATGCAACATCTCCATTATGATCATACATCGAAGTGGTACCGATGTACGGAACTTTCCACCCTTGATTAACCCTAAAAGTCAAGAGTAATGGATACGGGACTTCTCAGATTTCATGAGACATCTTGACAACGCGGCCCCTTTCAATCGTTCCTTGCCCTCTCTATTTTCGCCGTCGCGCTCTCTCGTGGAAGTTGGGGACATTATTTTTCGAGGTAAATCAGTCGGTTGAAAGGTCGGCGGTTATTTTCGACGCGCACTCCTACTTTTTCTTCTCTTTGTGGGCAGCGTTGTTCTACGTCAGGCTCATGTCCCCTTCTCCCTCCCCGCGGACGAAATAAAAGTTCTCCGGGACCTCTCGTGGTCGTGTGCGGGGGACTTTATTTCGGTAGCTTTTTGCGGAGGATTTAAGAGCCGCTGCCCGTGCTTACTTCTCAGAGATTATTCAAGATATCTCAGATGATTCTTTTTTTTAAGTCCCCTCTTAGACTCAACTTTTTTTTGAGTGGTTTTACACTGGAACATAAAACACATGGGATCTAGAGTCCAGACTCTTAAAAACATTGACAAGAAAAAATACTCTTGATTCAATCGTATTTTTGCTTGAATCAAAACGAAATCCGCTTAAATTAAGAGGCTTGGTTCTTGATTTAAGCTAGATTCTGATTAAATCAAGAGTACTTTTTCTTGTCGATGTTTTTAAGAGTCTTGACTCTAGATCCAATGTGTTTTTTTTTTTTCCAGTGTGGTTTTATTTCAAAGGTCGATATTCATTCATGATGTGTCGAAAAAGTGTAGCGACGGGCTTTAGTTCAACCCAAGTAGACTTTTGAGTGAACATGCTCGCTATTCTAGCTGCCTTCGCCTTACGCTCGGAAAATATCAATCGTCGTATACTGCCGTGCTAAGGAAGAACGCCATATGAACCTTCGTGAGTCGCCAAATTTTTTCGGTAAAATACTAATTTTCTGGAAAACTTGCGTGAATTTTCCGTCCAATTTTCCGGAGAATTGTCTTCGCAATGTGATCTGAAGTATAAGAGGATTTCAAGTAGAACTACTCGTTATCGTCTCAAAAATTTATATCTCAGGAGGGGAAATATGGCGACTCTCGGATGTTCATACGGCGATTTTCTTCAGTATGGCAGTACAGTGAATTCCAGTGCTACCATTTTATTTTACCACAGATTCCGGGATACCGAGAAGAATCCCGATTTTATGAAAGTTCCGGGAAAAATTCCGATAAACGCCCGCACGCAGTTCCGGAGATCATCAAATTTGATCAAATAATCGATCAAACTGACGAATAATCCCGAAATTCCGAGAACTTTCCAAAAATAGCTGGAGATTTCGGAAATTCTAAAGATTCCGAGAATTGCTGCAAAATTTCCGAAATTCTGAATTCGCCCCGGGAAGTGCAGCACTGGGTATTCAAGCAAAGCTGCGGGTTTGCAATCACGGCAACCGGCCCCACCATAAATCGAGTCAATCACAGAGGTAGGACATGAAATTTTTGCGTAAAACTGCAAATTTTGATGTTTATATCGTCAGATTTCAAACTTTGAGGGGTGCTTCTAGAAGAAAATTTAACGAGGAAACTAACAAAACCTCTTTTAGAACCTTAAAATTTGTGCAATCGGAGTTATAAGCTTTTAACGTTTCCAAATTTTGTCTGACCTCTCCTCTTGATTCGATCCACTGTAGGCTGTGTCCAATTTCACGCGGTCCCTTTTGCGGCGCGCCGCCCACGCCCCCTGTGAAAGGGTGGCTTTAAAGTTCCTCCTCCCGGTAGTGACGAGAAATGACGGAGTCAACGGCAAGCTCTCATCATTGCCAGGCAAGCGAGTGAACGTCAAAACCGTCACCGGGTCGAACCCATGATGGTGGTAGTACACCGCCGTTAACATCCGTCAATGAGAACGTTTCCGGGTTTGTGTGGTCGCTGACACTAATAACATTCCCGCGTAGCTCGCGAGAGCTTATGACGTGAACACGTTGTGACGTCTCAAATGCGTCCCGGACAAGTTGTGACGTCACAAGTAAGTTGGAATTTGCTGGCGTGGAAGAGGCACTTGATGCGAGTCCTTTCGACGAGGCCCATAAACAATCCAAATGTTGCCGTTTTACATTAGGAAGATAATGGAGCTTCTGTAATAGACTGAGGAATGTGTCTGCTTGAATCAAAAAGAACTGCCATTGAATGATTCTCTCGAACACTGGAAAAAAACACATCGGATTTAGTGTCCAGACTCTTAAAAACATCGACAAGAAAAAATACTCTTGATTCAATCAGACTTAAGCTTAAATCAAGAACCAAGCCTCTTAATTTGAGCGGATTTCCTTTTGATTTAAGCTTGAATCTGATTGAATCAAGAGTCCTTTTTCTTGTCAATGTTTTCAAGAGTCTGGACTCTAGATCCAATGTGTTTTTTTTTTTTTTTTCCAGTGAATGAATGGATCTCTAGACAGGGTAAGAATTGGACGTATTTCTGCTAAACGGAATGATGTGCATAAAGACAAGAGCTCTAAGACCCACGATAATATATGCATAACAAGGCTCACGTCATAGCACATAGATCCTTTTGGTAGAAATATGTCCAATTTAAGCACCGCGGAACATGTTTAATTGGGTTGCATTTTGCAATTTGGAACTAAAATACCTGGCTTAATTTGAAATCGACGTATGTAACATTGCTTTCCTTACGTGCGTAAGTGTTTTTACGTTTTAAAAACGTTTATTCTTATTCAAGTCACCTCTTTTCCCGATGCAGACATTTTTAAAAAGAGGTTGATGTTCTATGACCTGTAGAGAAGGTGCGTTCCTGTAGTACCATCAAGTCCATAGAACTGCGAATAGTTTCTTTATGACGTAGACTTATTATCAGTGCTGCCATTTTATTTTACCAAAGATTCCGGCGTGATCGATTCTGATTTTCAAAACTTCCGCGGAAAAATTCCGAAGTGCGCCCAGATCTGCCTCCGAAGATCATAAAATTTGATAAAAAAAATCATTAAATTTGATGAAATATCGGTCAAACTGACTAAAAACTCCGAAATTCCGAGAAAATTCCAAAAATAGCTGGAAGTTCGGGAATTCTGAAGATTCCGAGAAATTGCAAAAGCTCCGAAATCAGGAATTAACTCCGGGAAATGGACAAGAAGTCAGAAACTTAAATTTTTCATACAAGGAAAAGCCATGTCAGGAGCACCAATTATTAAAGGAACAAGTCAGTTAC
This sequence comes from Bemisia tabaci, assembly GCF_918797505.1. Taxonomy (NCBI): domain Eukaryota; kingdom Metazoa; phylum Arthropoda; class Insecta; order Hemiptera; family Aleyrodidae; genus Bemisia; species Bemisia tabaci. The sequence continues at coordinate 2,894,031 of NC_092801.1, read as the reverse complement.
CAAACCCACCAACCAAGGGCATAGTCATAATAAAGATTATAAAAAATTCATGAGAAGTTGCCATTGTCTATTGTATTCGAGATTCGAATCCATAAAGTTTAGAACATCAACCTGCGAGAAAGATTTTTAACCCCCCCCCCCCAAAAAAAAAAAAAAACAACAACAACAACATTTAAGCCGGTGGTTCCATCGTATCGTAGCGGGCTTCCTTCGATTCGCCCGAGGATTTGCAAAGGGGCAGTCGGGGGACGGAGATCGGAAAAACCATTAATCTTGGATTTTTAATGGCGACGATGCGTGGCAGAGGGGGGGGGGGGGGGGGGTAGCGGCCAGCGCATTTTTCCTTGAGACCGTTAATTACGTCAAAAGCACTGAAGTAATTATAATTAAATTACAAACTCGTTAGTCATAGGAATGCCTGGCATAACCACGACCGCGGTGGTAGGGGTGTGGGAGGGAGAAAGGGGAGGAGGGGTGGGGCGGAAATACCGGTGCATGTTTCAATTTGCCCGGTTGTGTTACCAAGCGCCGTGATTCCGACCGTAGGACGCATCTTCTCGGTGTTGCCGATCGGGATTTTTTTAGATTAATATTTCATATTTGGATTGCGTTTTGCAAAAAGGAACAAAGAGCATTCCAATGCTGCCATGCTAAGGAAAAACGCCGTTTGAACCTTCAGGCGTTGCTAAATTTGCTTTGGTAAATCACGAATTTTCGGAGAAATTTGTAAATATTTTTTGGTCCATGTCCATGATATTGGACTCCATGCTCACATATAGAATGTTCGGCTGCTCATCACGTCCAAGATCTTTGACTCCACGCTCACTTCAATGATGAATATTTTTTTTAAAAAATCAAACTCAAAATTGTGCGATGCAGATACTCTCTGACACAAGACGATCATAGAGTCCAAAAATGTATAAAGACAATTTTTGTGAAATAAAGACGCAAAAAATGTGTTCTCGCAAAAAATTATTCATTCACTAAGTTAGGATAGGTTGAGTAAGGTTAGGGTTAGGTTAGGTTCGGTTAGGTTAGTTCAAGTTAGAATATATAGAAAAATATACGATTCTCTATTATGATGAAGAATGGATGGACATAAAAACTACGGGAGGTCTCTTCGATATTGGACTCCATGCTCAAGTGAAGAAGTGAAAAGTTCAGCGATGGGCATGGAGTCCAAGATCTTGGACGAGATGAGCAGGCAAGTATATCAAGGATGAGCATGGAGTCCAATATCTTGGACGCGATGCTACACAATTTCACACTTGGCTATTTCGCAAATTTTCAAGCTTTCAGCGGTGAGGCAAAACCGACAACTTCGCCCTGGTGGCTTCAGTCAGGATTTATTCTTTATTTTTGTGCTTCGTTTGCCCGCAATTAAGTACTTCGTTAATCCGTGTCCACGATGCAAGTAAGTAAATTGTAACGAGTTTTTTACGCTCTGTGTTCCCTCCTCGTTTCCGCATTATTGTACGCGGCGGTAAATATTCACCGTTGTTATTATATGAAGCATCGCTGCTACGTGGAAAAGCATTCCCGAAAGTAATAGAACCGCAGAGTCGTTTCGAATCGAGGAAAATTATTTTTCTTGGATTCCAAGTACTTATTACGCATTATATGAAGAACTTAACAAGATTATACGAGAGACAGACAGAAAACAAACTGGTTTTAACAAAATTAATTAGAAAAAGAGGAAATAAGTGAAATAATGTTGTCCTAATGTTGGTTTTATTGCGTGTTCTTGCGTGAAAAAAACTTGGAATAGCCGTAGACAAATGTTGAAAGTTTGTGTTTACGGTTTTGTTAGTATGCATTTACAAGTTGAGAACCACCGTAAAATCCGCATTTTTGTTAGTGTTTACGAGTACTTACGAGATTAAGTCTGTTGTAAGTAAGCAGATACAGCTAACTAAATATACTCTTTAACGAGTAGAATCGCACAAAAATCACGTTGAGTACTGCCGTGCTAGGGAAGAACGCCGTATGAGCATTCGAGAGTTGCCAATTTTCCCTTGATAAAACATGCATTTTTGACGACATTCATGCACATTTTTCTTTGAAATTTTCAGGAATAAGTTGCGAACCAAATTGTCTGAAAATTTTGGAAAAAAATATTCACAATTTCTCGAGTAAATTCAGTTTTTATCAAAGGAATCTTGGCAACGTCTGAGGGCTTATACGGCATTCTTCCTTAGCACGGCAGAGTGCGTCAAAAAAATCTGAAATCCGTTCCTTAGCTTACAATCTGCGTAGTTTGTAACGCACGCTTTTCCAAGTCTCCCGCGCCTGCGGGTAGTATTTCTCAGTCGTGCCGCCGACCAGGTTTGCAGAGACATCATAGGAGTAATAAAACTAACTTAAGTAGGTCTCTTTATATTGGTGCTTTATATCGGTAATTATACGAGAAAACCAATGAAACTACTTTTAAAACATCAAGATTTCATATCAATGAAGATAATCGCTTTCAAAGTTTTTAAATCTTTCCATTGACTCGATCCACTGTGCGACTGAAGGTGAAAAGTGTGGACCCTTGGTGGAAATTCTCAGCGGCTTTATTTTCAGGTATTTCGGAGGGTTGAACGGTGAACGCGTTGTGTGCTGCTTCCTGTTGGAGTATTTCATATGAGGACCTTAAAATGCCCATGAGCCTTTACAAAAATGAATCACATTATGTTGATTGAAGAGGTGGGCGGGTGAGGAGGGAGGACTTAAACAGTTTTCCGAGGAGAGAGAGAGAGGGGGGGGGGAGGGAAGAGAGTGAAAAACAGCGCAGGAAATAAAATGCAGCTGAGATTTGAATGTGAGGGGCTTCAACTGTTGGCAGTCAACTTGAGAAAGATGAGAGAAATGTGCTTTCGAGACGGGGAGGAGGTTTAGATTAGGGGAGACGCTTTTTTGAAGTCAACCAAATAGGTGTTCTGCAAACACCCCAATTCATTTTACCGTCACATCATACGCTCAATTTCGTCGGGTCTTGAAATTTTTGCGTGAAGCTTTTTCTCGAGTTTTAAATTCCCGCTCCCGCTTTGGCTCCGTTTATGGGAAAAGTTTTAATGAAATTTTTGGGATCGGTGAGTTGTGACTGAGGAGTTCTGAAACGGACAACTTTTCCGTCAAAAAGCTCGTTAAAAATGCTCGGATCAGTCGCGAAACTAAAAACGCATTCCTTTCTCTGCCTCGTCAATTTGTATATCGCGAGGAATCGTTTTCCGTAAAAGTTCCGCCCGTCTGAATACCGTCATAAATTATTTATATTAATTTTTCAGTTTTTTTTTCGATTGCTCCTGGTGAAAAATCACAAATATGAACTTTTAGAGACAGAGGTCTAGTCTAGACAGTTTTAGTAGTTTTTAAACAAATATGATTGTTTTTCGATGTGCTCATTCACACGGAAGAAAGAAATAATAAAAACCCTTGTTACCATTGCAAGGATACTTGTCACAATCATTTGATCCTTCGCCATCACAAAACACCCCACCAGTGCATTACTTTTTATGTGCTGATCAACGCTGCCTCTCTGTTGATTGGGTTTTGAAAGGATGCATCGATTCGGCCTCAGAGACCACGCTAGGAAGTATCTTTTCTCGTTGAAGGCGTTTTTTATGCTCCGACACTCATTGTCCAGCAAATGAAGCAACCGCATTACTCGCTGATCTGCGTCGCTGCTCTATCGATTGGGTTTTGAAAGGATGCATCTATTCGGCCTCAGAGACCACACTAGGAAGTATCTTTTTTCGTTGAAGACGTTTTTTATGCTTCGACTCTCATTATCCAGCAAATGAAGCAACCGCATTACTCGTTGATCTGCGTCGCTGCTCTGCCGATTGGGTTTTGAGAGGATGCAACTATTTAGCCTCAGAGACCACACTGGGAAGTATCTTCTCTCGTTGAAGGCGTTTTCTATGCTTCGACACTCACAATCGCGTGAACCAAGATTCTTATTCTCCTTAAAAGACGGTCTAGTGAGAACTGGAGAAGAAAGTTCTGTGGATCCAATGGGTTGCGATTCAAGCAGAGTTAGCCTGACAACCGAGGAAAAATTTTCCAATGCCAATGTTTCCAAATGACTAAACAAAATTCACTTTATTGCAAAAATGTACAGGCCAATGTTTTGTGTCAAATTGTCCGTGTGTTTGCGTGATTTTCGTTGAAACTTTGTCCAATTTTTGCGATCAGAAGAAAAATCAGTGGAATTATCAATTAGACATTTTCGAAATTCCTCCTGGTATTAGTGCAATTTGTGCGGGGAAATTTGCGACATTGAAATGAGGTTACGTTCTTTCATGAGAGAGACGCCGATGTATCGGATCGTGTAATGATCACCCGGAAAAGAAAGCGTTCGAATTCAAAAAAAAAGAAGGGGAAAAAAATTGAGTAAAATAGATAGAGTGTGCGAGGCGAACAGGCAAGCTGCCGTTACAAGACGAGGGTAGTGATTCCATTAAGAGGGACCCTTGCAACGCACAAGAACTCGTTCTAATCGCGGTCCACATCCAATTGCAGTTACTGTTCTTTTGCGGAGGATGAACACGCGCACTAGGCGAGATGATCGCCCGAAAAAAGCAAGCAAGAAAAATGGACGTATTTCTGTTAGACGGAATTATGTGCATTAAGACATGAGCCCTGAGACCCATAAGAATATATGCATAACAGGGCTCACGGCATAATGCACATAGTTCCGTTTGGTAGAAATACGTCCAAATGAAAGAACGATAGAGTAAAATAGAGCGTGCGAGGAACAGATCTCCCGCCTTTACAGTAAGAGAGCAGTAACTCCATCTTTGCCTGAACTTGGAAGCGTGCTAGCACACGTTCCAGCCGTGGCCCACGTCCAGTTGGAGTTACTGCTCTCTTGCGGAGGATAAACACGCGTGCGAGGCGGGGTAGCGATCCGAGAGCGCAGCAATGCTAAAAATTAATGTTATTGTAAGTCCGCTGGTGCTTACACAGCAAAGCCCGCGAGGCAGGGGGGAGGGGGGAGGGGGGGACGCGCGTGGAAGCACGGAGCAAACTAGTTCCGCTCAGAAATCAATTTGTTAATGCAATAAGCAATTGGAATTTAATAGCGCAGAAAGCATTACACGTCCGCGGGCGGGGGGAGAGGGGGTGGGGTGGGGTGGAGCGGGCCGGAACCCGGGGCTGATGAGAGGAGTGATGTTTAGGGCCTCGATGTGAGGGTGAAGGCGGGAGGGGGTGGGGGTGAGCGTCTTATATCATTCACAGTCCGGTAGCTTACGCACCCGACGTCGAGATCCGAGCGCGTTGCCTATCAATCCGGGGCTCGGACGCTTTCGCTGACCTTGCGGAGCTTTTTAGGGATGCTGCGGTGCCGAAATGTGGAGACGTAAGGGTTCGTTAGGCCCTTGATGTATGGATTAGGCTTAAATTTGGTAGGTCAGGATACCCCCGTTCTTTCTCCATATTACTCAAGTAATCTGGATTGAGACGTCTCATGCAGTAAAGGTTCAGCTTTTCCGTCTCCTTGTTGTTGGTGTTGTTGTTGTTGTTGTTGTTGTTGTTGTGATGTTGATGATGATGTTGATGTGTTGATGTTGATGATGTTGATGATGATGTGATGATGATTGATGATGATGATGATGATGATGATGATGATGATGATGATCTGTGTTTTTGTGCTTCCTCCTCTACTCCTTCTTCTCCTCCTTTTTTCCATTCTTCCTCTTCTCTTTTTTTATCCTTCTTATTGTATATTTTCCCCTGCCTCTTCTCATAATTTTTGCTTGTTCCTCTTCTTCAACTTTTTCTTCTCCTTCATCGTCGTCTTTTAAAGCACCTTTTTTTAAATAAATATATTCTACTAAAATCCTCAATTCCACCACCTTTCCTTTTATTCATTTAGTATAATCACTAGTTTAGTATGATTAGCCTTTTTAATCTACGAAAGATAGAGCTCTAGAACATTTGATACAAAATCTCAACACGGAGAACCCAGCAAACATAACGTACATAATTCATGTTTCAAGTTCTTACTTTTCCCATTGTCGTATGCCAAAATTGCTCCGGAACTAAATCACCATGCAACAGAAAACCACGTATGACATATTGTCGCCTTGCTGACATAAACGCGTAACTCAATTTTCACGTGAGCCTCGTGCTCCATATAACTCTATGCTTTCCAGGGTTCCTGTAAAAATAAACATTTATTTGTACGTCCTTGCGTCAAAAGCGGCAATATAATTCACAAAACGCATATACATACTTCATGTTCTTCAGGTATATTCCATGTGTCCTGTGTTTATGCTCAAGTTGCTGTAGAACATCTTATTGTGTAAAATCACCGCGATCATGTATAGCGCACATAATTTACGTTCGCCGAGCACAAATTGTTCTCCTTGTGTACTATGTGAAAAGTGCCCGACACAGTGACGAAGCCGCGAACAATCGATTATCGATTATCGATGTTCCCCATTTGAAGCTACGGTAAAGAATCGATCATTAAGGTGTTCGTTACGAGCACCCTGTTTATCGATATTTTTCCGTAGGTTTAAATGGCAGATCGATCGATTTATCGACAATAGCGTGAGAACGGAGCCGAGGAGAACTCTTAACAGGGCTCCAAATCGACCGGAAAAGAGCCGATAAAGCGGTCGCGGAAAGCGCTGCCGTGCTAAGGAAGAACGCCGTATGAACATTCAATAGTTGCCAAATTTCCCCGGATAAAACATGTATTTCTGAGGAAAGTCGTGCGTATTTTTCCTTGAAATTTTCAGATATTTTGGATTCAATCGTGTACAAAATCGACTGAAAAATTCGAGGGAAAATGTTAAACAGTTTCCGTGAAAACTTGTGCTTTATTGGAGGAAATTCGGCAACGCCTGAAGGCTCGTACGGCGTTTTTCCTTGGCACGGCAGAGCGGAACTGTTGCCGTTTCATATCCGCGTGCGGACCTCTCGTTCTCGGCGTTGCAAGTGTCGTTTTATTCGCGGCGACGATAAATCAAGTTAATGCCTCTCCGCGGATCGACGTTCGCGAGCGGCGCGGAGAGCGATTCGCTGCGAGGTTAATAGAAAATGACGATTTATCATGAAATATCGGCGTCGAACATATTGTCGGCTCGCGTTTTGCGCCGGGAGCCGAGACGCCGCTGGGTGGGGGGGGGGGGTGGAGACACGGCCGACTGTGACTTCGGTTTACCTATAGAGTCTGATCAGTCTGATAGACTTGGCTTGTAGGACTTCTAAAGTCGTCGCCCGAACGAAGGGACGTAACTCCAATCCGGGTTACCATATTGGAAATAGGACAAAATGGACTGCATTTTGCAATTTGGAGCTGTAAATTCTAACTCATCTGAAAAAACACTTATGTGCATGGAGAAACTTGAGGCACATACGTTGTTTTTAAACCGGCACGAAATTTATAGCTCTTAATTGCAAAATATAGTCCAAATGTCCAAAATACAAAAATATCCAAGGTCAAAAGAGTCGATAGCTAAAACAAGTTCAAATATCTGGAATGTCCAATAGCGGTATTTTGGCAAAGAACAAAAATGCCCAAATGTTAAATAATTGGACTAAGTGGCAACATAAGGCCTGAGCTTTCTATATCAATATCCATTGGGATGATGGAGAAGCAGGGATTTCGAGTTTTCCTAACCTGTGGCTGGACTTGGGTCATACACGCACTAAGCAACAAATTTCGAGGAAGTCGAGAACAAAACAAACAATCAATTTATTTTACAAAAATGTACCTGCGGAATTTTTATCCTGAATGTTCTGATTTTTGCTAGAAATCCGACGAAAAATCTATAGATTTCTCAGTTTTTCCACAGGCCCATTGGAAGCGAAAAATTGTGTTGCGATTCTCCCCTGCCTACCACAAGCGCCCACTGGCGGATACAGCAAATCGACAACATCGCTCTTCCCCCATTTAACACCATGGAAATGTATCGATTCTTGGAGGAACCTGGTGCTCCGACCAGAATCGATTGGTTAACATAGGTTTAAATAGAGGAAATCCGGTGTTGCCAAATTGCTGGATCCACTTCCTCAAGTGTCAGAATGTCGATTTCACAAGAAACACGAGAAACAGAAATGTGATGTCAAAAACGGTTATTTGCACTCGGATATCGGCATGTGGGCGTGAAATACTTCATCACTAATTGGACGTCATTAAGAAGTACGGAACTAGTGCAACAGCGTGAAATAATGTAGGTTGAGACTGATGATGCGCGAGACTTGAGACAGATGACTGCGACAAATGGATTAAAACAGCGATGCGCGCCCCTTAAACGCTGCAAATCAGGAGTTACACTTAGGTGGAGTGAGGAAACTCTCCAATTAATGCAGATGTAATTAATTTAATGTGAAAAGCCTACGTGAAACTCGAAGTTTAACACAGCTTACGCGATACAACTATATTAACGCCGGAGTAGCCCAAATTGCATACCCTCCAAATAGAAGGAAAACCAAGATTTCTACACGCAACCTGCGCGCGGGTTTATGGATATGATGATCCTTTCCTCGCGGAGGAATATAAAAAAATTTAAAGTTTATTGGTTCGATGAATTCATGTCTTCATTGTTAATTTTTTCTGCAACCCAAAAATTGTGTATGAAATAAAATTTTGACGATTTTTGCTTACTGTTTCAGGTGCTGATCGCAGTTTTGAACGTTGTCTTAAAGCAGGCACTCGAATTAGAGGAGAAAATGCCTTATCGAAGATGATTTGCTTCTCCGTGTGTTTCTCTCTCATTTACTAAACTGCCTGTTTCCTATGTTATCTCTAAGTAAATGCTATTTTTACTGTCTTTTTTAGTACAGCATTGGTTTTATTTTGACATCAAAAACCCTTTCAAACTCGTGGATTATATTGCCATCCTTCGATAGAACCAACAATTATAAATGTCTAATGTAACGTTTGTGCGCATATTTTCGTTTACATTAAAAGCTATAGATCAAACATCAAGTGAAATTTAAATTTATGATTTGTTTTGTCTGAACACAGCTTTGATATTTTGTACCCTGATTGTAAATGAAAACCAGATAAGCTGACTGTACTAACGATGTAGTTTATAAAAATGCATTTTTTTTTCATTTTTTAATAAAAGGAATATATCGCTAGCCATGCTTCACATTTTTGCCTATTAATTCACCCATCGGTAGTCGTAACGGACGGCGTGAATAGTCGATATCGATATTTCCCATTGAAGCTTGTAAAGAATCGATTACTAAGGTGTTCGTTGCGAACACCCTGTTTATCGATTCATTTCCATAGGTTTAAATGGCAGATCAATCTATATATCGCAAAGCACGCCGCGCCACTGGATCTCTTGCTTTCTACGATTCAGACCTAAGACTCAGAACTTTACTCTTCAAAGCACATTTAATACATTGATAGATACAAATATTAAAACAGAAGTTTGGTAATATTCAGAATGCCGGATAAAAAGAGTATGTCACTATATCGGTTGTAAAATGTCAAACCGCATGCGCAGATTTTTCCTGCTGTGTTGAATATTTCCATTATATTTTATTGTTTTAAAATTTAGCTTCCTAATTTTAAGAAAAAAATTTAGAAAATGCTTTTCGAGAATGTGGAAAAATATCAAACGAAATTTTGTGTGGAAAAGAGATGATCAGACCAATGATAAAAGAGTGAAATATGGCAGAAAGTATGTAAGGTTTCAAATTGAGTTAATACATCGTTTGGTAGTTCCACCATCGATTCATAGTTAAGTATGTACGTTGTTTTAGCTATAAAATGTATTTGTTTCATTTATTTCTGACAGAAACTCAATTTCATCTTTAAACCGGCAGCAGGGTGAATTTTGAACTAAGCTCCAAAATTGGAGGTTAATCATTAATTTATACTATCCTCATAGTTGAAGATGCCCTGAATAACGAAGCATAAACTCAAGCGCATGTGTCATTAAAAGATTTAAAGTAAGCAATTATCTCTTTAATCAATTTGCAGAGTGTATTAAGTGTTTTGCGCTTGAGGGCTTATCAGAAAATCGTGAATTGGCTGAAATATAGAAACGGTTTCCATCATCCCCTAACAAGAGGTAATCTTCTATAGAATCGGAAGAGACCCCTTCCGATCCACCCTAGAAATGCGTAGGCTTTTCGACTCGGGGTTTAAGTTTTTCACCCAGATTTTACTCAAGTGCCTAGTTAAGAGAAAACAACATGGAAGCTGCACAGCACAACTTCGAGTACCTATTTACTCTCAGTGCATCATATGGATTATTACGAGATCGCTCCACCATAAATCGTCCCTCTTCCGCTAAAAGAACGTATCTCCCGTTTTTACTTTAGCCCTGGAGAGCATGGAGTGAAATAGACATTCAGGCTAAGCTCAAAAAGCCTCCTCACTTTACGCTAGGGGAGCGATGAAATAGCGCGTGTCTTTAAGTTGGGAATTTTCAAGTGCGTAGTTACCGAATTGCTGCGAGAACTTTATATTCTGATAAGTGAATTTTGTCTCCGACGGTTTCGAAAACAGACCCTTCGCGTTTTAAACCTTTTTGGCGGAATTTTCTCATCAGCTAAGTCTTGGAAAACGGGGAGTGGAAAAGAGGAAAAACTATTGGTTACTTCGCCGTAAGATAGGAATCAAAGGAGCATTTTTGTCTGAAATAAAAATTGAGTGTTTTACACCTCGCGACTTCTCAACCATGTTGCGACTGCCACTATCGATGCTCTCTCTGCCGTGCTGAGTAAAAACGTCGTAAGAGCATTCGAGTGTTGCCAAATTTCTCCTCGTCGAAAAATATTAATTTTTGAAGAAAGTTATCAGTATTTTACCTTGAAATTTGCATACGTTTTGGATCAAATTGCGGACGAATTTTTTTGAAAAATCGGAAGAGGAATATTCACGAATTTCCCTGAAAATTCGTGATTTTTCGAAGGAAATTTGGCAACGCCTGATGGCTCGTACGGTGTTCTTCTATTCTGCCAGGCTATGGAAGAACGTCGTATGAACATTCGAGAGTTGCTAAATTTCTCCTACTAAAACATGTATTTTTGACAACATTTATGCATATTTTTCCTCAAAATTTTCAGATACTCTTAAGATTAAATTGCGTTAAAAAATTGTCTGCAAATTTTGGAAAATAATTTTCACAATTTTCCCATCAAATTCGGTTTTTATCGGAGGAAACTTTGCAACGTCTGAAGGCTCATACGGCGTTCTTCCTTAGCACGTAATACTGTACGGAAGCACTCCGGACATGGCTGTTGGAGAGTTAGTCCGTATGGTAAACAGGCTCTCAAAGGAAAATATACCCCTGATGAGCACGAGGATTTAGCCTTTTTCCTACTTCAACGTAGTGAGAGCTAAAAGAGCGCAGTTTCCACCTCCATGTGACAATTCGTATTTTTCTTGACACGGAACGAGTCGTTCTGATACGTCATCGCTAAAACTGACGCGTTAGCTCCAGTTTAACTGTCTTTTTATAAGCCTTAAACACTAGGGTACTTGAGAGGGAAAAATGGCTTAGATGCAATGCTATTTAGGCCGTTGTTATCTCCTCGTGGATTTAGCCAGGTATGAGGGATTCCTCTCTCTTTAATCCGGCTGATGTATGCGCGGAATTGCCAGCTCATTTCTTTTGGCTCGGGCAATTAAAGGCTGAGTCATGCGCCAATTGGATTGCATTTTGCAAAAATTAACCAACAGCACTCCAGTGTTGCTAGGATCGTGCAACTCACATTTTTCTGCATAAAATTACTGAAATCGTGGAAAAAAATCAATTTTATAAAAATGATTTATTGTCAATCAATTTCAAAAATTGGTCCACTGCTGGCTCTCATCATCAGTGATATGACAGACAGCAACATATCCTTGTCATCTTGGCGATGCGCGCTAGTGCGTCTCGCGGATAAGTGCAAGAAGATGACTGAAGCGCATTTCGCCTTCAATTCAGGAGGTAGGCAAAACAGCATCCCTCACGTTCGAATAGTTGTATCATCTGAAATACGTGCATTTCCTCATATCTACCTGCGTATGCTGGTGAGCTAGCGTGGCGCATGCATCGCCATTAACGGCTATATCGACGGTGAAACTACGAGACCACGTATCTCGTTTGCCATGTTTCAAAATATCCGCTCCCTTTTTATTTTTTCGAAGGAGAACAAATCAACATTATTCATTGAAGTTTCCATAGGATTTTCTTCGCAAGGAGAAGACAAATTGAGGATGTTTCAAAGAATTGACTTTGAGTGGTTCTCCATTTGAAAAATGAAGTATTGCAGCTGCAAAGTCGCAAACAGAGATAGGTGGTTTGGGAGTTTCACCATCGACATTCATTGTCACCCCTTAAATCACCTCTCTCTTTACGGCGGCCTCATACGTCTTCATTTGTGAATGAAAAAGGTTGAGAGAGATATGTACCACAGTATCATATGCATATCAGTTTTCCGAATCTCGAGCAAAGCCTTTTTGTGTAATTATGTAAACTGTATTATGTGTGGCATTGTCTATCAATGTCAATGATTGACTAAATAATAATGTCAATGTCAATGTGAGTAATTGATGATGCTTGTGGGTTGCGATTTTGAAAAAAAAAATTGAGATACGGACTACGCAAATTGTGCATAAGGATGTGGATTTTAGCCATTCCGACTTAGAAATGAACTAATTTCATCAGAAAAGAACCAACCCACATTAAGTTGAAACTGAGAAAAAGAGGATTGAAGTTCTATCCTTGCGTCAGGCTCAATGTGAAAAATCATAACTTTATCCCCTCTTTTCACAATTTATTTTTTTGTTTTTTGACTTTCAGTTTTCAGCAGGAGAAAACATACGGTTAGTAAAACTTAAAATCATTCTTAACTCAATTTTTTCGAAAATGTAGGTTGGTTCCTTTCTGTTAAACTCGGTCCAAATATTAGAGCTCCTTTCTGGAAAAAGTTAAATTTCATGAAAAAAGAGGGCAAAAAATTCATGGGCAAGTCTTGAATCGCACCCAGTGTTCGAAACTCACCTACAGGAGCCATATAGCGCATCAAGCTCCGTTTTTAGTGGTTATTGAAAATTATTTAGGGGCCTAGTTCACTTTTTGCCTATATATCACAGCGCAAGATGACTAGACACGAGATGTTTTAGTTACAGAACTAGTAGCTGTGACTTGGGGGAAATTTCGAAAAAATCATCCAACAGAAAAATTAGGATTTTTTTTTTTTTTTTTTTTGGGGGGGGGGGTAATTTTTTAGGGGCCACACTGGCGCAGAACCTTCATTTTTTAGGCGCCATGGCCGATTTCTAGACGCATTTGGCGCGTTGGCGCCTGTGAGTCTCAAACACTGATCGCACCCGATGAATTTTCCCAATCCATCAACACGCGCTCGGATACATTAAACGATAACCGAACGCTCGTTTCGAACGGCGTCAAAAAACGAGAGTCGAATTACATTGCGTCGAATCCGATCCCCGCTTCATTGCCTCGCTATCATTAATTTTTACCACGTCCTCGCGGTTCTGGTTCCAAGGAGCTCGAGAATGAACGCTCTAACAATGAACTGATTACTTTCCGCGCGTATTTATTTTATTTCCAACGCTCCGCTCCGTCTCCCGCTTATTTTCTCCTTTCAATGCCGGATTATGCCTCATAAATATTAATTCCTTGTTTGTGTTGATCGGAACTCTGTTTTTGTGAGCATGACCTCGATGCGATGCCTCTGGGGAGAAATTATTTTCTATGCAGGTGGGCAAGCGTGAACTTGAAGTTCTGTAATCGCGATATATCGACGTATCTCTCATTTTAACCTATGGAAAAGGATCGATAAACGGGGAACGCGTTAATAATCGATTCTTTACCATAGCTTCAAATGGGGAAATATCGATAGTCTACCATTCACGCCTTGCCAATCCTCCAGAATGCTGCGGGCTCAAAGAAAGCGATGGAGGAGTAATACTCTGCTTTGTTCCTCGACCCTCAAAGAAACTCTGTTCTTCGCGTATTTGGACGTATTTCTGCCAAAGGGAACTATGTACATTAAGCCATGAGCCCTGAGACCCATAAGATACATGCATAACAGGGCTCACGTCATAATGCACATAGTTCCGTTCGGCAGAAATACGTCCATTTACAAGTCCACTTGTTAACAAGTTCCGCCGAAGCGATATTTCTGCAGCGAACATTTGCCTCATCAGTTATACTTCCACTTACTGCTTGATAATGGACCACTAGACAAGGTGCAAATTTAAGCTTTAAAATATATAAGGTCAAAGAGCGAAACCACATATCGTTGTTCCTCTCACAAAACAGCATAACTACATTTCAATGTTGCCATATTATACCCCGCAGATTAGATTCTCACCGGAAGAATTTTGGGATTTCTGACTGAATTATTCACGAGTATCTCCTCTGATCTCCTGCAAAAATCAGACGAATTTTCGACACAAATTACGTAGTGTTTATTTTCTTAAAAAAGGATTTGTACGAGTCCATTTTGCAACCTTAGGATGGAGTTAGGTTCCTTCGTGCGGGAAACGGCGATATGAGGAGCTTTCAGACCAGACAGCATTGGTGAAAAAAGCAGGTTTCAGCAAATAGTGGTAAAAATTTTCATTCATAGTCAGGTTCCGATTTGTCGTCGGTGCTAAACCAAAAATGGTTCATTTCTTTCAATTAGATCCCTGGGGACTGAATTTATCCAAAATAGAAACATACCTCTGGTCTGCAATGATGAATTTTTAAGTACAATAACATTAGTATAGGCATATAAGTACAATAATTTTTAGTGTCAACGGTTAGATAAAAGGGAGACAACGCAGTAAATGGGGTTCTTCTGCCAGGTGGTCCCATTGTTTTATCGTGGCACCAGGTGTCATATTGACAAAATTCCAGGTCGAACTGTATGGTGTTTTTGAGACAAAAGTATCATGAATTAACCACTGGTATCTTTAGAAAAAGCTGAAGAATTGACTTCTAGACAAGGTTTGAGTTAAAGCACAACGCTGCATGCTTTCTCTTCAAAATTCCACAAGGAAAACGAATCACACAACGGGAAGTCTGGAAATCGCCTCGTGAAAAAATGTTTCCTTATGAATTAATAATAAAAATAATGTTTTCTTAAAGAAGAAAATATGCTTTTATAAAAAGGAAAGTCACTTACATCAAGCAGAAACCCGCTTACGTTCACCTATTTTATTCTTGATTCAAAATAAAATCTTCTTGACGGCATACCCAAAAATGTGCCTTTATCTCTCTTAGCTCGACTTATTTTGCAAGGGAAGTTCCGGACTCTTAAAGAATGCCTGTCATTCTTATTGTTGGTATGTCGGAGTGCCTTCAATTTCGTATAATACTGTACAACACCTCTGTTGTGAAATAGTGAAGAGACGTGACACGTGGCACGCTGTCGCGCGGCCAGCCAGCCAGCACGGAACGCGCATTGGCGCCCACAAACCTAAGGGATACCTCAAGCATTGCGCAATGCGTGAAGTATCTGCTTAGGTTTGTAGGCGCCAATACACGTTCCGTGCTGGCAGCACGTCGCATCACTCCGCTCCATGCTAGGGCCTATTATATAAACTCGCGGAGTCAGCATTTTTCAACTCATGCTTTTTATATGTTTGCATACTCTGCATGGATTACTTTAATTTAAATTGATAAGAAAAAAATATACTTATGAAAGGAAAATTTAATGTGTGTTTTGTAAATATTAAGGTGTTTCCTTGTCGTATTTGATAATTTTCAGAGCACATTAATTTTTTCTTTTATATTTTGTGCTTTTACTGTGCTGCAGCGTGGTGTGAGCGCAACCGAACTCTCAAAATAGGACTATTTGACTCTGAAAGATCGATGTAAAAATGGGCTAAAACCGGAGATTGCGTGCTTCTCGGTTTGTTCCCTCTTTTATTAATTTGTGCATAGTTTCTTTCGACACAACTACTGCTCACTGATTTTAATATCGATGCCATCGCTTGAAAAAAGTTTTTAGAAAATTTGGCAAGTTTTAAAAATGTTTTTTAAAATAAAGTAATATTTTCATTTAAAAAAAAGTAAAAATAACGTTTCATTTAAAAAATGAGTTACCACGACAACTCTTCCGTCTCTCTTAATTTCCTCATTTCATTATTGTCAATATAATTTTACATATGTACAGACTAAAATATGACACTTGGACCATGTCACTGTCGCTTATTTCACGCGTGGACGTAAACTACTGGACAAAACAGGTGTGCGGACAAAAATTCGTTGACGGAGTGCCCTGAAACCTTTTTCTCCAATTTTGAGATCGCAATTCTGTCGTCACGAAACTAAAGCACTCACTTACCAATTTTAACGAAGAAATTCAACGTAATAAAGGTGTAGTTTTTTTTTAAAGAGAAAATATCGCATTCGAGTGCAGCTTCGATATCAGTATCGAATGCTATGTTTTCTCTCTAAAAAAACCACGCCTTTATTACGTTGATTTCTTTGTTAAAATTGGTAAGTGAGTGCGTTAGTCTTCTGACAACAGAATTGCGATCTCAAAATGGGAGAAAAATGACGAGTAGCTGAAACAAGCAGGAAGCTCCAACGCATTGGCGTCGGAGAGCGGCTCTGGGGGCAGTAGTTGTAGTCAAGAATGAGGGCCTAGACACATTTTGTCATTGATGTACAATCCGACAACTGTCGATTCATGTTTTGTAACTTAGCAGATTTACGTAGCCGGTGTATAAATGTGTATTGGGCTTTGATATGGCGAATACATGGCATTATCACTTGTTGTATACTTTTAATTTTGAAAGCTCTTTGGAGGTCCGCTTCCTAAAAAATCTCTGGTTGATAAGTCGTTTAGCGAGGCTGCAAAAAATTTGCATTTTTATATCTGAAAGTGTAGGTATTGGTTTTTTGTATAATTGTTTTTTTGGATTGCTGGAAAAGTAACGCATACTTCTATAATTTAGGACTGAGTCAGGGAAATATAAGGTTCGTTAAATAGTAAATATTCCTAGTACCGTGTGACACTATTGTTAACGAAAAGTTTTTGCAACTTGTCAAAGAGGTTGTTGAATGATCTTCGAATAACTTTTGATGAGCTAGAGGTAATGGTTCTATCTGCAGCTCGTGGACTTCTGTACGATATTGTCCAGAATCATCTGAATTTTCAAAAAGTGTCCGCTTGTTCGATACCCAATTTGCTCATTCATGCATACAAGGAGAAGCGCATGAAAGCTTTAGCAGACATTTTGGAGATGAATCAAGAATTAGATGAAGAATTTATGACTTAAATCACGGCACCTTAATCACGGGATGACCTTAATTACGGCAACTATTTATTGTCCATGAGATGCAGATGGTTCCATTTCCCTAGCTCATCAAAAGGTATTCGAAGATCAATTTCATCAGCCACCCGTACGAACCACGTTTCTAGTGACCCGTACTTGCTTCGCACGTATGAAACATACAATCAGAGAAAACAGAATTCATCTTACAATAATCAATAATCAGTAGGACATGAATCGTTGCGATGTATAATACGACATTATAATGCGGCATTACTATTGTAATTCATTTTAATGGATTAGGGGCATTATAAATCATTATTGCCACGTCGGAATGAAATGTTGTAGACTGAATTGAAAAGCATGTTGGCAAAATTTATTATAAAAATAGTATAACATGTAGGTACATAACATAAAGGTAATACAAATTAAATGATTAGAGCGTGTATATTTCATTACATTATAGGTATATTACAATCATTTTTGTCATTGTTGGAAATTTTGATAGTTTGAAATTTGATAGTTGATAGTTGATAGTTTGAGAGTTGAAAATTTGGTTATTTTATTTAGTTAAGGTGATTCGATAGACGCCATATTTTGTGTCAGAATGGCATGCGACATATCCCATCAATTGGTTCCATTTTTTCATTTACTCATCATTTTTCTCCAATTTTAAGTTTCGCAATTCTGTTTTCAGGAGACTAAAGCACTCACTTATCAATTTGTATATTTATATTGAGTTAAGGGTAGAGACGTATTCCTCACCGGAATTGAGGAATGGAGGTGTTACAGTAAGTCCGGCATTAGGTTCCATTTCGACATCAGCGACGATCAACGCTACGATACTGGAAGCCAGTCTTCCGATATTAAATCCCTAGCGGGGAAGAAAAAAAATGCCTAGATTTCGCTAAAAATCCCTAAATCCCCAGATTTGCTCAAATATACTTAAAAAATCCCTAGATTTTGCAAAAAGCGCCATTTTTAACGAAGAATCATGATGTCATTCGATGTAGCGATTTGCAATATTTAAATCTGATTGGCTCGTTTGAATTTTGGCGCTCTCTGAAAGCAGTGCTAATCCAGACCAATAAAATGAAAGAATATTAGTTGATTTCTTATTATTAACAGGTTGAATGCAGTTGAATGTCAAGTACATCGAAGGACGCAATCGTTTTAATTTCCGGCTTATTTGCGGGGAAAATAGTGTTGCCAAAAAGGCCTACAAAATATAGATGAAAAAATGTTTTCGATTGTCGAAGCTAGAATTGAGGTTAAAAAGTTGATTTTTGGTAACTTTACCTCATCAAAAAAAAATCCCTAGATTTCCTGAAAAATCCCTAAATCCCTGGAAATTCCGGAAAATCCCTAAATCTAGGGATAAACCCTTAGACATCGGATGGCTGTTGGAAGCATTAGAGTCAACATTTGAAACGCTGCTGCAGAATTTGCCGGGAGTATAATCGAGTGTTGAAAGTCAGTAGAATTGAACAATGTAATAATTGCTTTCCGAAATAAGCGTTATAATAAAAAAACCACGAATCTGAACTGTTAATACTGGAACACACCTTCTGTAAATGTACCTTGCGAGAGATAAGTAAAAAAATAGATGTACTGGAGGAGAAGTGCTTCTCCACAGAGTTTGAAGAAGGAAAAAAAATGCCCAAATTTACTTACTTCAGCATTTTCGGCAAAATCACTGCAATTTCCGAACCTTTTTCTGGCCAGGGGCCAAAATTAAATGATTATGAAGGGCCACTTAGATGTTGTAGATAAAAATAGGACTGTTGAAAAAGTCGCCGTTTTCAATAAATATGTTCCCGGAATGGAAAAAACAGCTCACAAATAAAAGCAAATTGCCATAGAAACTTCTTCACGAAATCACACACACAACGAAGAACGAGGCGCTACAGACGAGTCCGTCCAGGACAAGTTAAAAAATTCCCATGAGCCGAGTGCCGTAGGTTAAGGGCCCGTTCGCCAAAACTAATCGGAACTGTATGAATGAATTGCTCCTTTTAAAAATCAAAACAATATCGAATTGCGATATATTACACAGTTAAGATAGGGCTATGTCCTGTCGTAAGCGGCGACATACAGTCGATATCATTTCAATAATCGCCCCAATGGCCACGATAGTTGTTAGACGTTTACGGTTTCCCTGGTAACCTTTGTTTGCTATCAGCTGATATCGAGTAATTAACTAGGAAGCTCCAACCCAGTGGTTAAAGCTTCCTTAACCGCGAAAACTTTAAAATTCAAATTTTCAAATTTTGAACGTAAAGTACATTTTTTCCATCACGAGATAAAAGCACAAACAAGTTTTGAATTATTGACTGTATCACCATGATTCCAAAAATACAATACACAACATAGCATTGACTAACAATAAAACAGTATGCAATAAAATAAAGTCATGACAAGGAACATAGCCGAAAATGGCGCCGATTCCCATCAACCAACGCGCGGTCTCTACAATGTAACATGCTGCATTGATACTCCCCAGCTGGGACCGTCCGGAATAGCAGCTCTAGTGCAAGCACTAGAGCCGCTAAAAATGGAACAAATTGATTTGATACATCGCATACCGTTCTGACACAAAATATGGCGTCCATCGAATCACCTTCCACGAAAAAAAATTGCTGATTCAACAATTCAATCGCTAAAAACAGTGAGTGCAATGTTTCAACGCAGATTTTACAACAAAAAAATGCTACTTTAAAACCAATTAGTTTACAATGTGGTTAAAGTAGCATTTTTTGTTGTTGTAAAATCTGCGTTGAAACATTGCACTCACTGTTTTTAGCAATTGAATCGTTGAATCAGCAATTTTTTTGTCCGTGTAACTACTTGTCTTTCGACATCAAAAATTTTCTTCTCGGACTTCCTTCTTCACCTGCTGTGCAGTTTTGTGTGTGTCCTCATTATTTTCATTTTTTCGAGTTGGTGCGTTTTCGTTCTCACTGATTCATATAAGTCGAACGTTTTTCCTCCGCTTAGCTCACCTGAACACAAAAAAACGGTAAACCAAGCCTCCACACCGCTTAAGTTGCGTACCACCTCTCCTCGGTCGTAAAGCGCGTAGCGTCGCAATGAATGTTAATAACGCTCCGACGGTGTCATAAAACACCCCGAGGTCGCAACACGCGTAACGCCCGCGCCCCAAGCAACGCCCCCCCCCCCCCATAAACCCCCGTCCTCAAGTGAGGACCCGCGAATCGGCTCCGATTCAAACGGCCGGAAATTAAAATTTCGAAAAATCATAACTCAAGGGGCCGGGCCGCGGATTCGGGGTGACCCTCGAGAGGCAATAAAAAACGTCTCAAGGATCCGTCGGCAAAACCGCGTAAGTGGCTCTTGAGTTTTGTGCAGTTTTTGGTATTTAACTGCGTGTTTTTTAGGGCTCGTACGAGGGGTGGAGGTACGCGTGTGCGTCTGAGGTGAGACGAGATGCAGGAGGGATGAAATTATATTCCGCGGTGTTATTTACTGCGGGGTTGGAATTATTGCCGCGGGATTGCCGGCAGGCCAAGAACCCTTGCAACTTCGGTATGGAAAAATGCCGTATGAGCGATTGCGTGTTGCCAAAATTCTCCGTTTGAGATGTTTATTTATGAAGAAATGGAGAATTTGCACACAAAAATATTATTGCTTCACCAGAGAGTGCTTGATGAGCTGAGTTCGCAGTATTTTTCATAAATTTTCTTACATGGGAAATTGGAGGGTAATAGATTTAAAAGTGAGAAAATGTGCCGCCTTCTGACGTCATCTGGCGGCATTTTCCATTTGAACACATGTATTTTAGCAGATTAGGTTATTTTGTCATATTTTCTCCAATAATTGTTCAATTTAGAAACCAAGGATATCCTCGCACTCAGTTTTCATAGTAGTATCATTTTAAATATGAAATTCACAACATTTCAGGCACCTGCATTCCTGCAAATTCTCTATTATGAATGTTTTTCCTTGACCTTAACCTGAAAATTCGGGTGGTAAAATTGATAACAGATGCCAGAAATTAGTTTGTGAAAAAAGGGGTTAAAGTTTATTTATTTATTTATTTATTTATTTATTTATTTATTTATTTATTTTTTTTTTTTTTTTTTTTTTTTTTTTTTTTTTATTGAGCATTATGTAGGAATAAAACTTCGAACCTAATTTTCTCAGTTTCAACTTAACTTGAATTGGTTCCTTTTTGATAAACTCGGTCCAATTGGACGTATTTCTGTGAAATGGAACTAAGCGCCATGGGGGAGGAAGGTAGAGGGGGGCTTTGATTGGCGGCGGAACCAGGCGTCGGGCTCATTCCGTCCTATACTCGCAATGCATTTCCATGGCACTTAGTTCCGTTTGACAGAACGTGCTATCCGGCATTCTAAATTCCTCAAAAGGAACTCAAGTTGGCGCTTAGTTCCGTTTCACAGAAATACGTCCAATTATAAGTCAAAATTTCTGAAACAGCAGCCTGGAACAATGGTGATAACAAAAACATAAGAGAAAAAATGGGAAACAAGACTAAAAATTACACATAAAAATCCGAGACGTTTCGGCCCAAAACGAGCCATTTTCAGTCGGAAGAATAAAAATAAAATATGAAAATTCCAATTAGAAACCTGCAGACTACATGTTTTACTCCAGTATTTTCTCCTATGTTTCCAATCATAAGTAAGATTCTAAAAAAAAAAAAAAAAACCCCATACCCGAAATTTCGTATTATAGCGTAAGAAATTCGCCAACGCCCCGGAGTTATATGCCGTTTTTCCCTAACAGATCGCCTTTCTGACGTTTCGGATCCGCGCATGGATGTGGCAACACAGGATTGCTTCTTCTGAATTTATACCGGGCAACCCCTCATTTCGCCCGGAGTGAAAGTAGCTTTGAATAAGGAGCGAATGTATTTTTAAGGGTTTTTTATAACTCTATTAGGCGTATAAATGTCAAAACAATCCATATATTCCGAGGAAGCCGAGCCTACTTTACGCACGCCGAGCAAAAGCTGCTCGCAGTAATCTTCCCATCCCCGAGAAGAACGCCGTATGGGCTTCTCGAGTGGTGTCAAGTTTCATTCATCAAGTTTTTAATTTTGTGTCAAGTTATGAGTATTTTCGATGTATTTAAAATTTCATCCAATACGTTGCTTATTTTGGGAAAATCGAAATTTCAATCTTTATCGTGTCAAAAGTCATCTACAAAAATCTTAAAATAAAGTCATGTGATGTTCCCGTTTTATGGTGGGTTTATTATTGGAAGTGGTAGATAAAGCGATAGACAAAGATGACATAAAGGATATGGGGGGATCCAATAGGTAAGAAGAGTGGTTACAATGGACAACGGAGGTAGGTAATAGATTAACTAGTAGCAACCCACGGGAGAACCTATAATTATTCCGGCATTTTCTCCCTCAGTCTGTAAGACCTACCCATCTCAACCCATAGGATCAATCCATACTCCTTATGTATTCTTTGTCTTCCAATTTCAACAATCAGCCCACAGCCATATATCGATTTCGATGGTCAGGCGGAAATACTACTTTTGACTCATTTTTAGGACTTTGGGGGAGATGATTTTCGGAACGGAATTCCCTAAATGATTTATTGAATCTGAAATTTTGGTTTCCCCGCAATATTTCACCTAATTGTTAAAATTTGAGATGCATTGATCGTAACCGGAAAACGCATTGCGCCTAAGCAGAAGAACCACCTGCATCAATGCAAATACGATTCTGCATCTAGCGCAACTGCACTGCGGGAAAAAACACATTGGATCTAGAGTCCGGACTCTTGAAAACATTGACAAGAAAAAATACTCTTAATTCAATCGAATTTTTGCTTGAATCAAAACGGAATCCGCTTAAATTAAGAGGCTTGGTTCTTGATTTAAGCTAGATTCGGGTTGAATCAAGAGTACTTTTTCTTGTCGATGTTTTTAAGAGTCTGGGCTCTAGATCCAATGTGTTTTTTTTTCCAGTGTGAAGCATTCTCTAAAAATGAAGAGAAAAAAATTCAATGTCCCGAAAAACTCGTATTTTTCAAAATACACTTAGCAACATCCGCTTACCCATACGAGGTTTTGCATTAGCGCGGTAGTAATGCAGCGTTCATAATGGCTGCTGTTCCTGTTAATGCCGTCATTTGTTTCGAGGTGTCGGAGGAGATACCCACGGTAAAACGAGCGGGAGATAAGCTCGGGCCCCTCGGACTTTCCGAGCGGAAGAGTATCGAAGTGAAACTAGACGTCATTTAAAACAAGATTCATTCTTATTCTGATTCTCAGATGCAGGGAGCTACCTCATAAAAGGCTCTAAGTTCCTTCTCTTCTTCGGGTGGGTTAACTTCGCTTTTAAGAGCTTTGATACTCGATCGATCAATCGATAGTTGGACCGCGTTAAACAGAAAGGAACCAAGCCACATCAGCTATTGCCAAATTCAATTGGGCAATTTAATTTTTTACATGAAAACGGTTGTGCGGAATTTCGTGAAAATTTCAGTAAATTTTTTGCATAGTAGGAGGCAAATTCTTTCAAATTTTCAAAGGAATCCGCACAGACGTTCTCTCGTAAAAAATCAAATTGCCCATTTAAATTTGGCAATAGCTAATGTGGCTTGGTTCCTCTCTGTTAAACTCGGTCCAGTTGACTACAGAGGGCTCATTGTAGAAACTTGGTAAGAGAAGCTTGGAGGACAAGGCACGAAGGTGCAGTTTTTGCTATTTTAAGAGATACGTGATTGAAGATTCAAAATTACATGGATCCTTATGTCGGATAGGAAGTTTAAACACACACCGAAAAAAAAGTGAAGTTGATTTAACATTCTGGTTGTAAAAAAAGTGTGCGAGAACTTATAAAATGCTGCTGTAGCAGTCACTTTAGCAATGCCAGGATGTAAAACTAACTACTGTGGCGGGTAATTTGGCATTTTAAGGTACTCGCACACTTTTTCTACACCCAGAATGTTAAATCAACTTCATTTTTTTTTCGGTGCACTTTTTGATGGTTTAAAGTTGGATTTTAGTTTTGAATTTTTCTTAGAATATACTTTCAAACTAGTTTTCATCGAGTTCATAAATATATCTATTTTTTGAAAAACTGCATTTATGCGCCTTGTCCTCCAAGCCCCTTATATACAAAAATATGGACAAAAAAGACAAGAAGAAAATAGAATGGTCCTATTGGTTGAGACGGGTGGTTGTTGGAGATGAAGGGGGAATTGGTTGACTAGTTTGTTGTTTTCCGGACGGAAGAACGTAACTTCATTTAAAAAATGCAGAATTTCATCTTGCATATTAAATTTTTTCTCGGAAACTGTTGGATGTTTTCAACTGATTTCACTGAATTTTCTTTCGATTACACGCAATTCTACGTGTTATCTTAAGTCCAACTAAAATCAATACGTTTTTGGGGGTTAAAGATGTTAGAATGGAATTGAAATAGAGTCAGGAAAATACCTGTTAACTAAGTCTCTCCTCTGCTTTACAAAAATGGAGGAATTAAAAATTACTGCACATAAGCTCTTTTTCCTCAGAAATTCAGATATCAAATAATACTAATTACTGCTTTTTCTATTAATTTGCCGCCGTTCATTCCCAAAGTCCACCTAAGTTCAGTTCTTTTGACCGAAAACGTCGGTTGCCATGATCGCAAACATTTTTGTTTCATATAAACGGAGTTGGGTCTTTATTTGATTGTTTCCTTTCCAAAAAATTAAATAATGCACGGGGACTCGGGAAATTTGCAATCGAGGTTTTGGTGTTCCGCCATCGATTTCCCTAGCGTGCAAGCAGAAAATGCCACTGACACATTTTACATGCAAAGCACTGAAATTCAATCTCGGGCAACCGAATAGACCTGTAGATCGAGAGTCGCTTCACGGCATCGAAACCTCTTAACTCCGTCGGAGACAGGGCGCAAATTTGTGGTTTTCGCAGAATAGATCGCACCTCTGCCACTGCAAGCGCTCGAGTACGAAGCAGTGTTGCCGTTCCGGTGAGGAATACGCTAATTTTCTGTATGAAAAAAACGTGAGAAGTCGTCGCTCCTCTGACGCAAAGCCGCTGAAAGCATAGAGTTCTACGCTGCTGTGCTAAGAAAGAACGCCGTATGAACCTTCAGGCGTTGCCGAGATTCCTCCGCTAAAAACCTACATTACTGGAAAAATTGTGAATATTATTTTCCAAAATGTTCAGACAATTTTGTACGCAATTAAATCAAAAATATCTAAAAATTTCAATGAAAAATAAGCATGAATCTTGTCAAAAATACGTGTTTTATCAAGGGAAATTTGGAAACTCTTGAAATGTTCATACGACGTTCTTCCTTAGCACGGCAGTACGGAGAACAGGGCCCATGTGGAAATTGCGATACGCTTAAACCTCAGAGGAGCGACGAATTGGACGTATTTATGCTAAAAGGAACTATGTGCATAAGGTTTGCGTGGAACATATTTCCTTTTAGCATAAATACGTCCAGTTGTGAAGAGGCTACTATACAGGATGAGAGAATAAGTATGCAACACACGATTTTGCATCAAAATTGTATGTGAATCATATATAAGTTCATATTAAGTTCTTCAAAACTGGGAAGTGAGTGATTTTATGGTTGGTCTAAAAGCCTTACTAGTTGACTAGGCAGCTACTCCTTAAATGATTTTTTTTTAATGATAGCTAACTGTAATGTTCTGTGCATGCCTTTTGATTTGTAAATTCTCAAATGCTTTCCTATGATCTGTAATGTATGTATGTAAATGTGTAAATTTAAGGGGGGTTTTTTTGACAACTATTGTGAGCCACACCATGTGGCATTTATATATACTAATGTAAATAAAATAAATAAGAATTTAAAGGTGCATCAAAAATATCAAAATTCAACTAGCAAGTGGACCACATTTTAGAAAAACTTTTCCTGACTCAGTCTGGAAGAAACATCTGTGTCATTAATTTCCTTCGGCAAATTGGTACTTTTAAGGAGGAGCCAGAGAAAGTCCTCGCGGGGAAAAAATCCTTACCAGATAAGGAACCGTTCATAAATCGCGTAACGCTTTAGCCTCTCTAGCGTTACACCATTTTATTTTCACGTGATCACGGATATGACCCCACGTTACAAAAGTGTTAAAAAGTTGAGGCAGTCAAAATGCCGAAAACGGGCGTTTAGTAATTGATGAGCCCTCTCCCCTCGGGGCGAAATATCATAAAAGGAAATTGAAATTGAGTTTAATGATGTTGTGTCTTAATTTTAAAAGTAACAAAAGTTGTTCATTTGACTTGTATAGACCCCAAAAAGTCTTTCAACAAAATGTTTTAATTTCTACTTTGATGTCTACCGATCAATGACGTGCTTTGCGATGTATCGATGGTTCTGCCATTTAAATCTATGGAAGAGGGTCGATACAGGGTGTTCGCAACAAACACTTTAATAAATCGATTCTTCACTAAAGCTTCAAATGGGGAAATATCGATAATCGATCATCAACGCCTAGCTACTGCCACTGATCTATTCTGCCGTGCGATAGCGAAGAGAGCAGTAAGTGCAATTCTGTATGAGCTATGGTTAGCACATGCTTTAATGGGTCTCGAGGTTCATCCTAGCATGCACTTTCTGCTCTCTTCGCTATCACGGCAGCATTCTACCCTTTCTAGATTTCCATTCCAAGCGAAAACGGCAACGTTAGCGCGCAGTCGGTTGCGATTCCTTCGCTAGCCGGGTGAGTTATGGCTTCCCAAACAATAGACGCGGGTTGCATAGCGCCCGGGCGCATTTACCCGGCCCCGTCGCCACATCGTCTGTGCCCTGTCAACGCCCCGAAAAACACGGGCCGCACCGGCTGAAATATACCCCGGCTGCAGTCCTGGCCACTGCACCCGGTCCAGATACCCTCAGCCACGCTGCCGGACTCACCATGTTAGCTGGAAACAACACTAGGCAATTTTTGCAATCGAGTTTAGGCGAGTGGATCAATTACGCTAGGCACAGAATCGAGTTTTGATGGTTTATGCTTATATATTAGCAAATAATTGTCAAATTTTCTTGAAGTTTAAGTTTTCACGTGCATTATCAATAGAGATATTGCTTATCGAAGAACATCGTCCGTTGCGGTATAAACTAAACTCGCGGTACTTACTAAAATGTGGCGCTAAACCAAAGTAGAAGAAACCACGTATGAACTAGTATGGTGGATGACATCATACACAGTAATTTTCGATAGGTAGTGCATTCGTTAATACTGGACGTAGAAACTTAGCGTTTGAACAGATCTCATTAATTTTTGCTAATCTATGATCTTAAATCATCGAAACACGCTTTTATACTCAGCGCAACTGGTCCTTTTTTACGATCAAATGTGATACGATATTTTAACCCGATAGCCATCGAATATTTCAATTTTTCAACCAAATTACTTTGTTGTACTCGTAGTAGTAACACAGTAAAAGCTCGCTGGCGAATGGGTAAATGCATCCATAACAGATGATACCACTATTCGAGCGTGCAAGATGTTGTTCTGCCTACCTCCTAAATTGAAGGCGAAATGTGTTCCGGCTGCCTGGTTTCGCTGAACAGGATAATGTCTCTCAGCTTTTTGGATTGGAGTTCCAAGGTAAGGACACGTTAGTGTCGGTCACGCTGCTTATATAAGAGCCAGCAGCTCTTAAAACGCATGTGGGAGGAATAGTTTCAATCTATGGGAGTGACTATTATTGCTTAAAGAGCGACTGCAAATACGGCCCTACAGCAAATTCATAATGGACCACTAGACAAGGTACGAATTTAAGCAATCTGATACATGTTTCTTTACCAGAATTTCTCGTAGAACATGATTCATGCAACGAAAATTACTGAGACCAACTCCTAACGAAGATATTAACGCTTTTATTTCACACTGGTTACGAGGAATTTGCACTGCCCGCTCACAAGAAACTCAAAGCTCTACTTGAGTCAAATCGCGCACAACAACGGTTTTAGCAAGCCTCTCAATCGAGCAATGTTCATTTCCCATTATGTGTTGTTCAAACCACAAGAAATTTGCTATAGCTGAGCCAAACCGTCAAGATTGAAGTTTTCAGATGTTTACATCGCAGAGACTATCATGATAAACGTTTAGCGCGTGATGTGAATCACGTAGAGCATTGAGTTTTCATGAGCGGGTGGTTTGAATTCGCGCATTAAGAATCATTAAATATCTTCGTAAGGAGTTGATTTCGGTATCTTTTGCTGTGCGCATCGCATTTTACGTGAAATTTTGGTTAAGAAACATGTATCAGAATGCTGAAATTCGTACCTTATCTAGTGGTCCATTATCATAAAGTGAAGGTTCTCCTTAAAGCTCATTTAATCACAACGTATACCATGCCCCCTAAGGAAGGAGCTGTTCAAGAACAACTATGAATTCGACCCTTAGCCACGCCGCAGATATTCCTGTATTTCGTTAGAATCGGCAACGCAGGAGTCGGAAGACTTCGCATTCATCCCCTGCCAGCTCGAAGTATTTCAACACCCTGACAATCCGAATTTGTGTTGTATTCATATTCGCCACTTGCCAATATTTTCGCCGGCTCTTACCCAATATTCGACATGACGATTCAATAGAGCTCCCATTCACCGATCCTCGTCCTCTCGTCGCTCGGCTGACACAAGGGCGTAACTACACTCGACGATGAACCCTGTCTCCCATACATTTCAATGCTTTTCCGGGCTCATCTCAATGTGCACTTACGCCCTTATGTCAACCAAGCGACGCTTTGATGCAGTTCCAAACGGAGGCCAAGCGCGCGCGCACGGTAGAACCATGAACGATGGGCACGTTCGAGAGCATCGTTGTAAATACATTTGAAGATGAGCCCTATCCTTCATTTATTCACATTACTCTCGAGGCTCACATCAAAGTGGAGTTGAGTCTTTTTGTCGGAGCTGGAGCTGGGGTGCAAATCTCGGGCGGAAAAAATGTTCAGCGGGGCATTTTCCGGCGAGGAACTTATTGAGAGGCAATCGATGATGAAAGGTAGAGGAAAGCGGAAAAATGTTGTGTTTTTAATGCCCTGCGCAGGGTTTGATTTTATTCAATGCTCCGTAGGAATCAATTGCCAGGGGTCATTCGGCCGTGGAAGCTGTTCTCCGAGGCAGGTACTCAAAGGTATGAGTACAGGGTGTCCCAAAAGTCTAAAATTCTGTAATATCATAAAAATGATTGGATTAACCGGCGCTTTGCGGCAGGTGCCCTCGCCAGGAACCGGAAATACACACTCAAAAAAAGGTATGACTCTGAGACCCATTAAAAATGGCTCGGAGATCCATAATTTCTAACCAAAGTGACTTACTGTCCACAGTATGGCTTTCTGAGCCATACTTCATTGGTCGTGAACCTATAAGCATGGCTCCACGAACTATATTTTATGGCTCCATTATCCATAACTCGGCCGGCAAGTCACTCTTCCTATACTTGTTTTTTGAGTGCAGGATTATTGGACGCATTTGAATTTTATTTAGATTGAAAATTTAGGAGGAATTGTGAGAGGTGAATCGTATTTTAGGATTTAAGTTGAAGGGTTTTTGTGATTAATTTGGTGCACATGTGAAAGAGTTTTGAATTTTTGTTTTCAATACTCTACGCAGGATTTAAGCATTGAAAATTTCTGAATCAGTTACTAGCGTGAATGCAAAATTTTTACACAGTAGCCCGTGACAATGGTGACTTGGGAAAATAAGAAGGGGGGGGGGGGACCAAGCCAAAAAATACATAATAAAAACCAAGACGTTCTGGCCTAGAACTTTTCTCCGCTCAATTCTGAGCAGAAATGTCTCAGTTTTTATTATGCGGGTTTAGCCTTGTTTCCGTTTTCCCCTTTTGTTTTTTCATGAATCAGTTAACAGAGATCATTCCACAGTGAGAGCTGTCCTACAAGTGAGGTAATCAGAGCTAGAATACGAGGGGGTAGTCCACAAGTATAGTTAGTTAGTTAATTTTATTTAACGACGAATATGATTGTAAAGGTGAAATAGCACTATTAGTGAATAAAGTGAAATAAAGTATGATTGCAATACAAATATTTTCACAGCAAAAAAAAAAAATTGATGAAAACATGGTTTAAAATGAAAAGACTCGGCATGCAGCCCGTCTTCTAGTCATAAAAGCCAAAAAAATATTTTCTTGAAGATCCCACCTTACCCAGAGTAATAATCAGATTATTTAATGAAGGTAGGATGCCTTTATATTTGAACATATTTATGCTAAAAGGAACTATGTGCATATAGGAATTGCGTGGAATCATAGTTCCTTTTAGCATAAATACATTCATTTCGGTTGTCCATATTTTTAAACTTTAACTTTGGAAGGAGATATAGATATGAAGTCCCACTTTGTGATTTTAAAAAAATGTAAGCCATCCATTACTGAAAACATCACAATATCAAATCCTTATCTGTGCGTAAATTCTCTCTCTCATTTGGAGAGAGGAGGAATTATATTCGGTTTTTGTAAATAAAATGATAAATCTGCTTTTGATATCCCTCTACAGCTACGCGCATTTATAATTGCATCCATACACTCGGTTCTTTTTTGATGAACTTCGCGGCGCGGCGCGGACGAATATAAGTCGAAGGGTTGAACTGAAGGACTTATTCGGTCGGAAACATGAATGCTGATGCGATAAAGTTGAACATTAAACTCAAATTAAACTTTTCAACAAAAGAAAGTTTGTACAGGAGTCGCGGTTTCTTTGTATTGGTAGCTGTATTGTTCTTGTATTGGTAGCTCGAAAGTATAAATTCACTCCGCAGAGATAACAAATAATTAATGTTCGTTTCAGGCACTCAATTAACGAGGAAAAATTAAGGGCAGATAAATGGCGGTAAAGGCGAGAGTTCGCTGAGAATGAGTGGAAACTTTAGAAAAACCCCCGTTTCTGCAACATTCAAAAATATAAAGCACTTTTTGGAATGATGTATCGATAGTTCAATATCTTAACTACGTCTACTTACCTCATTTCCAAGGTTGTATCACTTCCGAGCCTTTATGTAAGATTTAAAGAGAGAGCAGCTGCATATCATTCTTTGAACCAGTCCAGTGACGGTTCTGTAAAGTCGGAAAAACTGAAAAATATTTAACTTGATATATTTTTTTGACTTAAAGCGTCGTTTCTTGTCGACAAAATTTTGGTTAGATCTTAAAATCAGTTGTTTTGAGTCAAAAAAACGTTTGGATACCGATAAGTAGAAGTTTAAAAAAATAACAAAATAACGTTTCTTTAATTCAAAAAACCAAATTTTGTCGACAAAAAATGACGCTTTAAGTCAAAATAATATATGAAGAAAACATTTTTTAGAGAAACGGTTATAGGACATTTCGTCAAACGCGCAGCACGACGGGCGGGCGGCCAGCCCGAAACGCGCATCGGCGCCTACAAACCTAAGTGGATACTTCAAGCATTGTGCAATGCGTGAAGTATCCACTTAGGTTTGTAGGCGCCAGTGAGCCTCTCGCGCTGGCAGCACGCCGCTCCGCTCTGTTGGGCTTTAATATTCATACTCGCATGGTCAGCGTTTTTTAACTCATGATTTTGAAATGTTAGCACACTCTGCATTGATTATTCTCATTTAAATTGATGGGAAAAATATGTAGCAATTTATCAAGGGAGAATAATAATATATTGTGTGTTTTTTTAAATATTGGTGATTCTGCGTCAAATTTAAAGATTTTCAAAGCACTTAAATTTTTCCTTTTACATTTTGTGATTTTATTGTGCTGCAGCGAGGTGTGCGCGCAACGAAACGCTCAAAATTTGACGTATTTGACTCTAAAAGATCGATGTATAAATGAGTTAAAACTAAAGATTGCGTGCTTCTTGGTTTTTTTCCTCTTTAATTCATTTTTGAAGTTTCCGTCGGCACAACTGCGGCTCATTGAGATTACTGTCGCTTGGAAGAGGTTTTACAAATATTTGTCAGGTTTTAAAAATATAAATGTTTTCAAAATGAAGTAATAATTTCGTAAAGAAAAAATAAAAAAAGTACCTATGCATATATAAGGTATATTGTACATTCAATATTTTAAGGATAGAAATAAAACCAAATATTCACCAATGACAATTTAAAAAGATGATTCAAAAGGACAAAGTAATAACATTTCATTTAGAAAATGAGCAACCATAACAACACCTCCTTCTCTCTCAATCTCTCATTTCCATAGCGCAATATAATTTTACATACCGACTAAAATATAACGCTTGGACCAAGTCACTGTTGCTTATTTTACGTGTGGGCGTGAAATACTGGACAAAAAAGGTGCGCGGACAAAAAATCGGACAAAATGTCCTGAAACCAGAGAAACTGATTTTCTTCAATTTAGATGTACGTAAAACACTCGATTCTTAGTGAGGCAGCTTACCTTACATAAAATTAATATTTTCAATGGACTTAAATGGAGGAAAACAGTGTTACCAACTTACAAAATAGCCGCTGCACCAGTTCTTGATAATATTGTTTCAGTCATCATGTGAAAATTCTGAGCAAATATGAAAAGATGTTATTTCGTCTGAAAAGTACTAGGAAATTTTGACACGTTGTAATGGAGGTACTCGATTATCATATCATCATCGAAATGTCCTATCTGATTATGGGTATACATTTTTTGCAGCCTTGGAGTAAAGTCCCGTTCCCTCGTCTTAAAGACGACGGTATATGCGTGGGAGCAATCAGAGGGCTCGAACATGAAAAAAAAAAAAAAAAAAAATTAATAATTAATTAGAAAGAGAAAATAATTGGACCTCCGTCATTTTTGAAAATACCGATTTCTTGGGAAGATCCGCTGATTTTCTGGAAGAGGAATGCTCTTTTTGTCTCTGTCTGAAATAAGATTTACGTTGGCGATTCTCGTGAGAAGACCACAATCGAGTTTGCCCATTTAAATGCACGGAAAACAATCGATTCTAAATGAGGCGAGCTGCCTCAGGAAGAATCGATATTTTCAATTCATTTAAATGGAGGAAAAGAGTTTCGCTAATGTGTGAGAATGACTGCTGAATGATTCTTGGATTTAATATTGCGGTAAAAAAAAATTAAATTTCAACGTTCGTTTCCGTTTTATGTGAACACTAAGGTGCACGCCCCCTGACTGCTTTGCGGTCTGACCTCCCAAGACGTTTCGCGCCTCAGACGTTATGCGTTACTCGTTTATTCTGTTCTAAGGAAGAAAGCCGTATGAGCCATCAGGCGTTGCCAAATTTTCTTCGATAAAACACGAATTTTCAGGGAAATCTGAGAATACTTTTTATCCACATTTTCAGGGGATTTTAATCGCAATCAGATTTAAATTATCTGAGAATTTTAAGCGAAAATATTCATAACTTTTCTTAAAAAATCACATTTTATTGGAGAAAATTTGGCAACTCTCAAATGCTCATACGGCGTTTTTCATTAACACGGCAGTATTGGAGAGTAAGATTGGCAATGGTGGAATACTTGCATTCGATAAAAAGCGAAACAGACGCGAAGGGAAGGGCTAGGGAGTCGAATTCCATTCGGAACGGCAGGGTGACGGTTTTGTCGGTGCTTTCTTTTTATTGTAACGTCCATTGCCCGTCTCTAAATCTTAACAGCTCAAACTTTTCAGCATCATTTGTTCGTCTGATTTGCTCCTTTGTTGCCAAAATTAGCCGTGGCTCAGACGCCCGATAAAAAAGAATTGAATGGCTTTGTTGCGCGCATGGGATCCAACCAAGTGAATGGCCTTTCGTGAGGTAAAATCACACGTAAATCTCGAAAGACACCGTCAAAAAAGTTTGAAATGTACACTGCAGCGCGTAATTTAAGTAGTTTAAACATGTTTTCCACAATTTTTTGCGCCTGGAGGCAGTTTTTTCTTGTTGTCAGCGGCCAGATATGCCCTTAAAAATTCAGTCATAGTTAGAGAATTTGCAGGTGTCTGAAATTTGATGAATTTCGTGTTTCAGTGGAAACTACGGAGTGAACTGAACACGAGGACACCCTTGGTTCATGAATTAAGCAATTATTGGAGAAGATATGACAAAACGAGCTAATCTGCTAAAATACATGTGTTTAAATGGAAATGCCTCCAGATGACGTCACTAGGCGGTGCATTTTCTCACTTTTAAATCTATGCTTACTATTTCCCATATCAGAAAAAAAGTATAGAAAGTACTGTAAAATCAGCTCTTTGATCACTTTCAGATGAAGCAATACAAAATTTGCGTGCAAATTCTCCATTGCACGTATTTTTGCTAAATGGAACCAAGCGCCGTAGGGGTAGTAAGGGGATCGGAGGGTGCTACGGACTAGGAGCTCATTCGTCCTATGCTCACGATCAATATCGTCGCGCACTTTGCGATATATCGATTGATCTTTCATTTAAACCTATGGAAAGGGATCAATAAACAGGGAGCTCGCAACGAACACCTTAATAATCGCTTCTTTACCATAGCCTCAAATAGGGAAATATCGAATGTCGATCATTCACGCCTCGCCTCTGCTCACAATGATTTTCCATGTATGGCATGGCGCTTGGTTCCGTTTTGCAGAATGCACTACCCGGGATTCCAGAATTCTCAAAAGGTACGGTAAAATGCGCTTAGATCCGTTGGCAATAATACGTGCAATTAAGGAAGGAGGGGTGAATTAAAGCTTATTTGTAAGTTAATTTAAAAATTATACTTTTATTTAAATACGAAAAAAATAATGACACATATTAAATTGAAGTAATCGGAGATCAGAATAATTATTACTGACCGATTAGGTGCTAGCATAATAGGTCGGGCCTTGTTCATTAGCTTTTCTCCCGAATCACAGCGACACCTCATTGGTCAAATGAGAATTGCGTGTACACGCCTCGCGCCATAGCGCCTTCAAGTTTTCAGACGCAACACGGACATCCATCAAGCACGAATAGTTGTATCTCTGCGCCGTCATCAACGCGTTGAACGCATACACGACCTATGTTCCTTCGTCTAGGAAACGACGGTATGAGTCAATGGCAAGCTGAATGATCGATTATCGATATTTTCCCATTTGAAACTGGGGTAAAGAGTCGATTATTAAGATGTTCGTTGCGAACACGCTGTTTATCGATCCTTTTCCATGGGTTTAAATGGCTGATCAATATATATGTCGAAGACAATTTCAAATCAGGCTTTTATCAAACGCGTAGGCCGGTAGTCAGATTTCGACTCTTTACGGAATTCTATAAATTTATGGAGAGGAGCTCACGGGTTTTCAATATTTTGCGGAGAATAACTCTTCAAATCCGTGGGCTCTCCTTTGATCCATCCTCTTTACATACCTTCAGTACATTTAAATATTAAAATTTAAAAAATCTGTGTTTTATGACGTGCTGAAAATTTCATGAGAAATGTGTGTTTTGTATTTTAAAATCGTTTAAAAAACTATGGTATGCTGTATATTTTTACAGAGAATGTCAGGAGCAACGAATTATTTTGACTAAAATTGGGGTAAAAAATCAAAATTTCAATCTAGGTAAGAATATTTGACTATTTGCCTAGACATTTGACGAAATGCATGATTTGACTAATTGCCTTCGACATTTACAAAGGTACATTACATTGCGCACCACACATACATTACATATCGCAAAGTACACCACACTACTGGATACCTCGCAAGCAGTCGAACATTTTCCGCATTTCTCAGCACGATTGAGCAACTTTCGAAGCAGTGTCCATTTAGCCTCTCCACTGTCTAGCTGCATAATTTATTTGATGTCTTTTGCACTTGGAGGTCTTGTTTCGTGCTCCTTGCATCGGGGTGGAAAATCGGTGGGCATCCCTTACGCCTGCACCTGTCTGGCTCTCCCTTGCACAGGCTAATAAAGCTCGAAGACAACATCCCCTGTGGCATCGACTCTTGTTCTTGTCTTTTAATGAGCTTGGATGTTTAACAGGGTTACGATAAGAAAAATTGGGTTGTAAATTTTCTTGAGGTGTTTGAATCATTCATTGTGGGAGAAATTGGAGCACATGAGAATAACATTCGTTGCCGTCCAATAGTCAGGTATTTCGTCGAATGCCTGAACATATCATCAAATTTTGGATATCCATCAAGCTTTAATATTTTTAATAAAGATTAGTTATTTTTCAGTAATTTGATGGGAGAAAATGATAATACTATCATGGTTAAATTCAACTGTTTACAATTTACCACATAGTATTTTACTGTCAAAACTTAAACCAATCTACATTCTATGAAGTTTCAAGAATTTCTGTGGGGCGTTGCCACATTTCCTCCAACAAAACGCAAATTTCTTGATGAACTCAAGAATTTTGTATTTTTCTTCCAATTTTCAGACAATTTTGTTCGTAATTTCACCTAAAGCTCCTGAAAATGTAAAAGAAAAATATTTGTAACTTTCCTAAAATATAAACATTTTATCGCAAGAAATTCGGCAACTCTCGAATGTTATACGGCGTTCCTCCTTAGCATGGCAGTGTAGAGAATCATGCACCTAGTTCTCTGTCAAAAAGATTTACCAGAGTATCCTCGGAAAGTTTCAAAGGCATGCTTTTGCTTTTTTCAACGGCATTTACTGATTATCATAATTACATTTAGGTAGAACCTTCTGATTCCTGCATCGTTTAATGCAACTTTGAGGTAGACGAACTGCACTACTTGTTTCAGATACGCATCTGGTAAATCATTTAGTACCACTCGAAACCTCTCCACATCTGCGGTCAATCGCTCATCTCATCAATCCAATTTTTGCGGATCAAAAGCATGAGCCACAAAGGGGATGAATTGCCATAATTAACAAAGGGACAGCAACAGCATTTCCGTCTAGGTCTTAACTTCGCAGTGATGGAGACTATGGTGGTTGTTGCCACATTTCCTTAGGATAGGAACATTCTTGGCTGAGGACTATAGGAAAGGGCTTAATGGAAGTTAGTTTTACACAAGCTCGAAACATCGCTAAAATTTGAATACGAAAAAAATATATGCATCCATTTTATGGTCCACTTTAATCCATGTAATTTCTTGCCTGTTTCCACATAAAATCCATGTTATGATGTTATCCTAGAAATCTTCTCAAGGTGGATTTTCAGTTTCTACGCAATGTGTCCTGGGTATAGTTGATGCATTTCAAGTATCAACAGTTTTTGTAAATTATTTCTTAAAAATCACAACTTCAGCCTGTAGACGAATCATTAAGGAATGTTTATGCTGAAAATCATTTTCCAAAACCTTACAATATAAAGTCGAAAGAAGGCTTTCTATTCTGAAACCGAGTTCAATGTATTAATATCGATGGCTTATCGGAAACATGATGATGAACTTGTATAGAAATATTGTTTATAGAATTGTTATAGAATTAGAAATAGACTGAAATATAATATTTGGTACAAAAATTCCCAAAAATTCCCATCCCCGAGCAGAAGCTGAAGATTCATCTTGAACTACCCTTCATCACGATTTGAACCGGTCAGGACTTCTTTATTGAAAGAGAACGACTATGGATACGATCCAAGTCTGCCAGACTACGGTTAAAGGGACACATGCCCCTCTCATTGGACCATCCGACTTATTTATAAATTTTACAACCGGGACAGAGTCCCTGATAAGTAATTGCGACGGCTCCTAATGTTATTAACCCGAGCACGCAACGTTTTTACGCCGAATAACCCTGCACAGGTCCGTTAATGGCCAATTAGAACAGCAACTGCCCGGCCCTGCCCGCAACTAAATTTATACTCGGAGGGAGGACCCCGCGCGGCGCGGCGTTACCGCGTTACCGGCCAAGGGCGTTACCAGAAGGGAGCCCGCGGCGCGGCGCGGAAAACGGCCGAGATTAGCTTCCGAGGTCTTTCCCGGTGATATGTGATCGGTCAGTTTTGAACTCGGATTAGAGCCTCAGGATTTGTATGTCTATCTCCGTCCTTGCATGGGAGTTTTAAGGACCCGAGTTAACCACCGTAAGATGTAGCGGGGTTGACGAGCGGTTGAGGGGTGGTGGACTCTACCTCCCTCTTCTGATAGAGGCGCTACGAGGCTCGAGTAATATAGAGTCCTTTCATAGAGAGACTTGAGACAACGCAGCTTTTGGATGTCACACACGGGAATAAAGATTACACAAATTGGACTTCTTTTGTAATCTTTGATCAAACCATTCCCGAATTCCTATCTTGCCCTCTCTCTCATTCCATTTTGTTCCCTGCCGGACCCTTAATTCTCCGGTTCATCCCAAGTTTATAATCTTTGTAATTGCTGAAAATGTAATTTTTATTACATTTTCATTTTTAATTTGTAATTTTTATTCCCGTTTGTGACGTTGTGAAGGCCTAGAATACGGGAACCAATCAGAAATGGACTTACATTGTCTCTACTCTCATCATATAGGGACTCTAGGGCCAAGATGAGATGGCAAAGAAAGTTGGAGCGCGGGAAGGGGCAGAAAGACGCTGTTGACGCTGTTGTTGACAATACAGGGGCAGAAAGACGCTGTTGTTGACAATACAGGGGCAAAATTTTGCCTGCCCAGGGCCCTAAAGGCGGCAAAATATAGCCGGCCCTGATGAGGCAGAAACCTAAGTCCAGCCCTGTCCCTTACTCACCATTTTCATCATCAGAAAGCACCCCTCGCCCAGAGAGGTGGCCCGCGGTATATGACCTTAATCCGACTAGGCGGAGCTTCAAATTTTAAAATAAAACGTTTAAAGATAAATCTTGGTAGAATCGGTCGGTTGTAAGATGCGCCTCCCCTTGAAATACACTATTCCATCACGAAATAAATTTCTGAAGATTTGGCAAACACATCCTTCCTCAAATTACCTGTTCATATGTGTTGCTCAAAGCTCCCCATGGTAGTGGGAGCCGTAAGGTTGGTTAGGCCATGTCCGTAATTCAATCATCGCTTTTTTTCCAGCGCTTGAGCCCAATCATGAACAGTTCGTCGCCCTCCTAACATAAGGGCGTAACTATCCTCTTCAATGAACCCTGCCATCCATACAATTCAATGCTTTTCTGGTCTCACGTCAATGTGCAGTTATACGCTCTTTTGTCAGCCACCTGACGAATTTATGAGACGACTCGGACGAATAAATCTTCCATTCTGGACTCTTATTTACCTAATGGCCTAAATGGAACTACTTCACGTCGTCCTTGGGTCCTCCAGAACGGAATTCGATCGTCGAATTTAATGGGGAAAAGTTCAGGAAAACGACTCGTAATAGCCACATCCCAAAGTTCCGCTTGATTTGCCGCCAATAAGAACGAACACTTACAACCCTGAATCGCTCAACCGGAGCGTGATAAGCTAACCTACGTATCAAAAACCGCGTAACATCACATTGAAGTGTCGAGGAGATACGCGCCTTTGCACAGCGGGACGGATCGCAGCCAGATATTAAAATTTTCGTCCGTCCGGGTTCGTTTGAGCGACAAAATTATGTCATCTGATCCGTGAAGCAGTGGCGTGGCGCGCTTCGCGATATATCGATTGTTATGCCGTTTTAAACCTATGGGAAAGGATCGATAGACAGAGTGGTCGCAACGAACGCCTTAATAATCGATTCTTTGCCATAGGTTTAAATGGCATAACAATCGATATATCGCGAAGCACGCCACGCCACTGTCGTGAACAGCGCGAGATTCTGCGAATTCATGGGTGAACCTGGCGAGAATCCGGGCATCCTATGATGGTGGAAATATTTAATTATGCGCCCCCGCTGCGGATTGAAAATTCCACGCTACCACGCAGGTGAATGCTGCGGGCTTTTGTTTGGAAGTTGTATGGGTTTTGTTAATCGGAAACGCGCGGCAGAATTTATTGTGACGTTTCAATATGTCGGCGTACGGGTGATTTGTAAGGATTGCTGGCTCTTCGATGATGGTTCCTGCTATTTTCCCCTGTCCCAAAAAACCGGGTTACATTTTGGGGAAAAATTATTTAGGAGTAATTTTGAGCTTGACCAGACCACTTTTCCCCTGTGAATTATGAGTAACTAAACCTGTGTTTTTAATTTAATATTCTGAAAGTACCAAGTGAGTAGATTACTTGATGATTGATTGCGTATTTTGGAAAAAAAAAGTCCTAGCCAAGCCCGCTTTAAAAAGTCCAAGGACTCGAAGGAATTCAGGGAATGTCAAAAGCACCGGACCAAAATGATGGAAGTTATGTACTACGGCAGTCAAATCGTCATATCCTCTCATTCTCCACTCATGTTTGTTAAAATGAAACGTACTTCTCCACTGCATTCCTGTGTTGCAAAATTTACTTAAACTATTTAATTTTTAACAAGATTGTACCTGTTTAACATTTGTCGACAATTGTTGTGATTTAGACAGATCTCTGTCAAACGGAACTACGTGAAGGCGGAAAAGATTTGGTGCGCCCGTTAGTGCTCGGGAGCGACTGGGAAAACTGAATGGGAAAGATAAAGCGCCAGTGACGTAGCCGCCGTCACATACTTCAGTTCGACAGAAACGTCCATTCATACATGAAATCAGGAGATAAATCAGTGAAATTTTTGGTTAGAAGTGCCCAAGTTTCTCCTGGTAATATTACAATTTACCAGGGAAAATTTGCCCATTATAAAACGTAGTTATGTCCTCTCATGAGGTGAGCGACTGCATCTTCTTGGCAACAGTGAGTCGTCATATTGTACGTCTCGCGATCACCGCTTACAACATGATACGAAAACTTTAATGTTCCACATCTGAACCGTAACATAATAACACTCAGCGGGCTGAATACATCCATCTGCCAAATTCAGCCCTTCCAACTATGAAACTCGAGGGTGAATTCCGATTAAAAGAGCACTACTAAGCAACGCTGGGAGGGGGATGTCAGAGAGAGGGGGAGAAAGACGGTGCCAGACAAAACTCCGTCGTGGGCTCGACCTAAGCACTCGCTCAAAAAGTGAAAAATTAATTGGTTCCGCGAGTATCAAGTGCTTCGCGTGTGAAGAATTAAATAACGCGATTCCTGCGAAACCGGAAGGAAAGTGAAGGAGTCTGTCGCGGGGACGTGTGAAACTCGGGTGTGGTGCCCTTGAGGCGCGGGCTGGTGTTGCCAGATGTAACGTAATTAACTGATTTAGGGCCGTATTTAGGGTGCCTATGTCTTGCCTACTTCCTAAATTGAAGGCAAAATGGACCGCATCTTGCAGACAAGAGCAAAGCCGCATTAGATATTACTGAATTTAACTGGACAACTTAATTTTTTACAAGAGACATTTTGTGAACTGATTTAGAGAAACTGATTTAGAGAAACTGATTTAGAGTTGTATTTAGAGTGCCTATGTCTTGCCTACTTCCTAGGCTGAAGGCAAAATGGATCGCAATTAGCAGAAAGGAACGAAGATGCATCAGCTATTACCAAATTTAACTGGACGACTCTATTTTTTACCAGAGAAATTTTGTGAACTGATTTAGAGAAACTGATTTAGAGAAACTGATTTAGAGTTGTATTTAGAATGCCTATGTCTTTGCTTACCTCTTAGGTTGAAGGCAAAATGGATCGCGATTAGCAGAAAGGAACGAAGCTGCATCAGCTATTACCAAATTTAACTGGACGATTCAATTTTTTACAAGAGAAATTTTGTGAACTGATTTAGAAAAACTGATTTGGAGCTGTATTTGGACCGCGTTCAACAGAGAGGAACCAAGCCACATCAGCTATTGCCAAATTTGACAGGGAAATTACATTTTTTACGAGAGAACATCTATGCAGATTCCTTTGAAAATTTAAAGGAATTTGCTTTGTATTATGGAGAAAATTCACTGAAATTTGCACAAAAATCCGCACAACCGTTTTCACGTAAAAAATTAAACTGTCCGATTACATTTGACTATAGCTGATGTGGCTTGGTTCCTTTCTGTTTAACGCGGTCCATTTAGAGTGCCTACGTCTTGAATACTTCCTAGGTTGAAGGCAAAATGGATCGCATCTAGCAGACAGGGACAAAGCTGCATCAGCTATTACCAAA
This sequence comes from Bemisia tabaci, assembly GCF_918797505.1. Classification (NCBI taxonomy): domain Eukaryota; kingdom Metazoa; phylum Arthropoda; class Insecta; order Hemiptera; family Aleyrodidae; genus Bemisia; species Bemisia tabaci. The sequence goes on along the minus strand of NC_092801.1, from coordinate 2,851,922 downwards.
TTTAACTAAAAAACTCAATTTTTTACAAGAGAAAGGAGGGGTTGCGATTTGGGCCGAAATTGGCCCCTCCACGGAATTGAGAAATTTTTGGATAAATGGCAGTTGACGGTGCATATTTGACAGAAATAATAAGGTTTTGCCGATATTCATGTTTTTTGGCTGCGAAACAGGGGCCTAAACATGGCTCCGGAGCCGAAAATCGCTGAAATTTCGCGTTTTTCGCGATTCTACCGAAGATTTTGACCCAGGCCCAAAGGCGACGGGTGATGAGCTTCGAATGTGGTATCAAGGACTCCTAGACACGTATTATACGACATTTTCCCATTCGAAGCTGTAGTAAAGAATCTATTCAGGTGTTCATTGCAAAAACCCTGTTTATCGATCCTCTTCTTCAAGTTTAAAAGGCAGATCAATCGATTATTCGATATATTCCAAGCGCTTCCCGCCACTGTCCCATTAGACACTTGACGGGGGAGGAAGAATTTTTACCGAAAAATCGATTACGAGATACTGATTAAAAAATGGCAAGCACTTACCTTGCAACATACCTAATATTTTCAGAAGTGGGGAAGTAGATTTCTAGGCTATTGGATAAGATCTTAACCCTGTGACTCCCTTAAATCTGCCCATGCTTATTGAAGTTTCGTCGTACTTACTCGGTAAGACAAAACGGTACTTGACCACGCCCTCTTAAAATATAGCGCACTAAACTTCCTTCATAAAGGTTTTTTTTTTTTTGAAGTTGCGCGAAGAACGAGATCAGTGAGGCAACTATTCAGGTCATTTAAAATTTCAAGATGTGAAGAAAAGGTTGCACGCCGGCTGGAGAGTCCTTTCGGAGACTTTTAAAGCGTCTGCCAACTAGACCGCCGCTGTTCCTTCACTCTCGGTACGAAGCTCAAAAAGATAAGAATCACTTCATTTCCGAGCAGTATGTTCTCTGCCTCTTGTGGGACTTAAACTCCTTAATGCTCGGCAGAATCTACATTTTCTACCTTGGTTCGTTAAAACTCTGAGAGAATTTCTTGAGCGAGCTCCTTACAGACCTGCTTGCAACTACCTGTCGTTTTATCTCCGTCGTGAGTTAATGAACTAGGCCTAAAAAATTGAAACTTTCAGCAATATGCGAAAAAAAGAATGGATGGTTGCAAAACTGTTCGGCTATACATCAGTGGTGTTTAATCACTGAAAATACAGAGGTCGCAGAATTTGAGGTTTCCTCGCGAAAGAACGTAACTGCAATTCAATGTTGCCAAATTTTTCCTTCTCAACTGCATTTTTACCAGGAGAATTTGAGGCATTTTTAACTCGAAATTTCACTGATTTTTTTTCTGATCTTATGTGTATAGAACAGGCAAATTTCGGACAAAAATGTTGCATGTTTATTCGTGCAATACATTTAATTGTTTGAGTCAATTTGGCAACTTTGGAATGAAGTTACGATCGTCCAGTGAACAACAAATTGGCACTGAGAGGGGAAATGGTATGATTTCGGATTAAAATTTTGCCTTCAATGTCTGAGGTAGGCCAGAATACATTCTCTGTGTAGCAATATTTGAACGAAAATTTGCAATAAAGAAGTAAAATTTCTGATGCACATTTTAAAAGCAGATAACGGCACATACGTTGTTTCTAATTTGAACCAAAATTGTAGTTCCTTATTTCAAAATGTAGTCCATGTATTTATCAATGAGCCCCAAGAACCTTTCAAATACTCAAGTACACACATGGCAGGGCTTATGTCAAAATGGACGTAATTTCTTTTAACTTAAACGTCCAATTCCCATTTCTTCCTTCGTAGTTTTGCAGGTATAAAACGTATTTTGAAGGAAAAATGACAACATTTTCAATAAGAAACTGCTAATTTTTATTCATTTATAAAAACATGCATGACACTGCTTTCCCTATATGGATAGGAGCTTCCATCGCTGAGCCATAAATGGACCAGCGTTAAGCAAAAAGGAACCAAGCCACATCAGCTTTTCCCAGATTTAACTAATTATTTTAATTTTTCACATGAAAACAGTTGTGCCAATTTTTGTGCGAATTTCAGTGTATTTTCTGCATGGTACGAAGCAAACTCCTTGAAGTTTTCAAAGGAATCTGCATAAACGTTCTCTTGTAAAAAATTAAATTGCCCAGTTAAATTTTGCAATGGCTGATGCGGTTTGGTTCCTTTCTGCTAAACGCGGTCCAAATAGTAGTTCCTTATTCTACCGTGCTAGGGGAAAACGCCGAATAAACATTCGAGAGCTGCCAAATTGTCAGCGATAAAATGTTTATTTTAGAGGAAAGCTATGAATATGTTTCCTTGAAATTTTCAGGAATTTTAGTTGAAATGGAGATGTTTCATGTGTGAGGAATTTGCGATTTGACTGTTGATTCTTATGTAAAAGTTGACGAGAAACACGATGGTGCCACTAGTTTTCTCTGAAATCAACTCCCAAGCTCAAAAAAAGCTCTCAAAATGAGGCCAAAATGGAGGGGATATCCCACCCTACCCGAGAGTCCACCTCTACATCAAGACAAATTCTCCATGCAAAGATAGGGAGCAAATACATTGACAGGGCTGCCACTTCATTTGGGGACTCTAAAACTGAAAACACGGCATCACTGCTAACGTATTTGCTCCCTATCTTTGCATGGAGAGTTTGTCTTGATGTAGACGTGGACTCTCAGGGTAGGGTGGGATATCCCCTCCATTTTGGCCTCAACTTGAGAGCTTTTTTTGAGCTTGGGAGTTGATTTCAGAGAAAACCAGTGGGGCCATCGTGTTTCTCGCGAACTTATACGTAAGAATCAACAGTCAAATTGCAAATCCTCACACACGCAACATCTCCATTGCGAACAAAATTATCTGAAAAAATTGACGGAAAAATATTTACAAATTTCCCCAATAGTTCGAGGTTTACCTAAGGAAATTTGGCAACGTCTGAAGGTTAATAAGGCGTTCTTCCTTAGCACGGCAGAGTAGTTCCTCAACGCAATTCGTAGTTCACATGAAAATCCGTCCTTTTGAGCTTTTGTACTTTTACGAAGTCAACTCGCGAGAATCCAAATTATAGAAGTTTGCACCGCAGGAGAGAAAACCACCCCCTCCCCCTATTCCTGCGTTTTTGCTTGTAGTTATCCTTACGTGTTGCCCTCCCTCCCTCCTTGTGATTCCTACCCCCGACCAACCCCATCCCTCTTTGCCCGACGGCTGTTTGACTGCTCGGAACCTCCCCTCGAATTACCTGGCTGATAAATTGACTGCTTATCGTATTTCAGGCAATGTTGCCGGATTAACAACGGAACTTCTAAAGCGCTAATTTACTGAAGGTTAATTTAAATTATAGAGATTATTTTTGAGGAATTTGTCTCTCATCCACGGAAAAAATAAATTGATGATTTTTAACAATTAAATTGTCAAAAACGTGACCGACATATTTAAAATGTACATTTTACACAGTGGGAAGCTAATTCTACAAGTAGGAAGCTAAGTTTATCCACGGGGATGGTTAAATTGCCATTTTTTTTTTTTGTGAATCTACATTAAAATATGCCGGACAGTTTTTTTAATTAAATAATTGTTAAATCATCAATATCAATTTTCCGTTTTGAACAAACAGTCTTATTTCAGAATGTAATAATTGAAAAGCTTGATTCATTTTTTTTTCTTGTTTGTCAAGATCTATAATAAGAATCCGGCAAATTATAAATTATAATTTCTTTCATTTGCTAAGTATTCCAATTTATTTTACTTAGATCCAAATAAAATGTTTATGCAATGTACTGAGAATTAATTTTTGCTTCTTTTTACTAGATAAGGAGGAAGGAAACAAAAGTTTCAAAATGATTCAGATCCCACTTTAGAGGCATTTACGACATAATTATTCAGATTTTATTTCTCACATCTTCTTGTTGAAAAAATCTGATTGCCACCAATACTGAAAATAATTCTCGCTTTGGCAGTTTTGATAATTTGTAGCACGGGCTGAGCAAACTGCAAAATTTGGAGAGTTTTTTTTAACATTTTCTGTTGCGCAGGCCTATGATAATAATTTTCGTGAAATTTCATCACTAAAAATTATACTCAGTGTGACTGTGCCTCCCGCATTCTACATCAAACTCATTTTAAAACGGTGAAAAATGAACCGTTTATCCTCGTATCGTATGAGAGCAATGTTTCTGCAAGCCGAGAGTAAATTCGCTAGTGGCAATATATTACTTATCCATATTTTATCATTATTTTGCCATTTCAGATGTTTTGGTAAACCGTTGCTTTATTTTCGGGAATCTCTGTTGAGGAGAGTTCAGTGTGGGCAGCGCTTTACCAAAAAATCTGAACTTGCAAAGATTAGTAAACAAATATTGGTTATTGAAAGCATTGGATGTACAACCACGGCCAAAATTATGCACTGGAAAAAAAAATACATTGGATCCAGAGTCCAGACTCTTAAAAACATCGACAAGAAAAAATACTCTTGTTTCAATCAGATTTAAGCTTAAATCAAGAACCAAGCCTCTTAATTAGAGCGGATTTCCTTTTGATTTAAGCTTAAATCTGATTGAATCAAGAGTCCTTTTTCTTGTCAATGTTTTCAAGAGTCTGGACTCTAGATCCAATGTGGGTTTTTTTCCAGTGTGCTATTTTATATAGATACATTATTACATAAACCACGTCCAGCACATCAAAACAGTATAAAATACATTTTAAAAAGTTCACTCTAAATACGCGCTATACACGATAATCGATAATAGTATACATTCCGGTGTGAATATGAGACGTTTCTGATGTATTTACCGCAGTTTCGTGCAATTTTACCAACACAAAGTCTACTCAGATGGGTGTATTTCTTGAATGCAACAGACTCGTTCTAAAACGATGGGAGAACGGACAGTTTACTTGCATGGTATTGCAGCAATGTTCCTCGAAGCGTTGGGTTTACAAGACTCCAAAATTCGTGGCCTCGTGGACAAAAGGACGTAACTTCATTCGCATGGCAGCGAAGATAAGTATGGACGCAGACGAGCAACAAAGCTCTTCTCAAAATACAGTTAGGTGTTTACAGGGGTCGGGCGATGAATTACACCTTGAGCGAGACACGTTCGATTTTGAATGGAGAAAATTTAGCCCGGACGTGATTCGGATGATGAAAAGGCTCCCCCCCGTCCTCCGGGTGTTTGATTGGGATGACCTAAACGGAGGGACCCTCAGGTGCATCTTACTCCTCTTCTTCAGTTCACGGCTCCGACCAATCACTTTACAGCGTGAGATTATATCCACAAGGAAATTAGGATCCTGGGTTGAACGTTTTCGTCGTATCTATGTAAAGTAGTTGTGCTCTACATAGCAAGAGATACCAGGCAGCCAAACCACATTTTGCCTTCAATTTAGAAAGTAGGCAAGACAGCATCCTTCATGCTCGAATAGTGGTATCATCCGCAACAATATACTATCGAGGCACGAAGTACTATTAAATTAAGATTACAACGAAACACAAGTAGAAACATTTCCTCCCAGATGCGTTTTAGGAGCTGCGCAGGCTCTCATATTAGCAGTCTGGCCGAAACTGGTATGTTCTCACCCTACAACTCCAATCCAAAAGTCTGCAAGTCGTTACTCTAGCACTGTTTAGCGCAACCAGGTAGCCGAGACACATTTCGCCTTCAATTTAGGAAGTAGGTAAGATAGCATCCTACATGCTCGAATAGTGGTATCATCTGTAATGTATGCATTTACAGATTTGATAACAGGCTCTCAAGACATTTGATTCGTTTATCGTGCAAGCAAGTCCTGCTCTTGAGTCCAAAGCTCCGACCGGTCACTTTAGAGCTTGAAATTATATCCACGATGAATTTAGGGCGCTGGGTTGAAAATGTTCGTCATATCTATGTAAAGGAGTGTTCTCTAAGTGTTCTATGCAGCAAGAGAAACCAGGCAGCCAAAACTCATTTCGCCTTCAATTTAGGAAGTAGGCATGATAGCATCCTACATGCTCGAATAGTGGTATCATCTGTAATGTATGCATTTACAGATTTGATAACAGGCTCTCAAAACATTTGATTCGTTTATCGTGCAAACAAATCCTATTCTTGAGTTCACGGCTCTGACCAATCAAGTTAGAGCGTGAGATTACATCACGCGGAAATTAGGAAGCTGGGTTGAACGGAAATTTTTCCAAGCATTTGCAGTGGAACAAGTGGAAGTACTGGAACATGCTTGCAAATGAACCTGCTCACAATTGAAACCTACTGTTAATGGAAACATTGCTCTATCCCGTAGGATACTATCATTTAATCCTGAAACGCCCTGTAGAGCTGCATGACTTCAACCTTGTCTTACCCCTCCCTTTGGGCACCTCACCTAAGGTCCCTCAATCAGACGTTCAGATATTTATTGGCAGCAACTTGTAGCACTGAAGCAAACAGCGTAACGAAGCAATTAAGATTTAAACTCGCCGATCCCGAGGTTGACATGGTAATGATTTTCTCGTATCGCACAAGACAGCTATTGCTTTCGACGTCGCGTCACCCCGAATGGATTGTTAATCAATCAATCAGTTCTGCTGGGCCAATTAAGGGAAAACGACGTATGAGTATTCGGATGTTGCCACATTTTCTCTCAGATAATATGTATTTTTGAAGTGAGTTATAAAAATTTTCCCTTTAAATTATTAGACACTTTAGATCGAATTACGAACAAAATTTCCTGAAAAATCTAAAGAGAAATATTTAAAAATTTTCCCGAAAATGTTTGATTTTCAAGCAAAATTTGACAACCTCTAAAATAATATAAGTCGTTCTTCCTTAGCAAGCAAAGCAGACTTCCCCTTCCCCCTTGTCCTTTCAGCAAATCAAATTGCACCGAAACGCAACGCTGCTCTACCCACTATAGAGAACAGATGAGCAAAAATAAGTTCTCTGAAAATGTACTTCTAAGGAGCATATAAGGTTTAGAAGGAACATAATATGGAGATACTCCTCTTTTTTCCCAAAAAATATCAATCACTTTCGATTCGACTCATAAAAGTTATTAGGATGATTGCAAGGAAATGAGTGCATTTTTTCTACTTTATGTTATACTCAAGACAGCACAGAAAAAAAGTTCGGTCTAATAAACTGAATACTCGGTGATTCATATCTTCCTGGCTATTCGGTTTGTAAAATCGAACTTTAGTATCGTATTTATCGCATTCATGAAAAGCAACGCTCAGCACTCGATGTCAAACAGAGGTAACGAATCGATTAAAATTCTTCCCGCCCTCCAGGTTGACGTGGCAGAAAGACTGTCAAATGGGGCAATATCATAAATCGATTATTCACCCCATGCCACTGGTATATAGAATGAAACCGCTCACAAACTAATACTAAAACATACTTAAACGCCGACAATTGAACCTTCTGCGTTTAAGTCCCCTTTATTAATTTGCGATCCCAATTTGAAATTCGGATTCAGTGGGGTTAACCGATTTTTCACAATTAATTAGTCGAATTTCAAAGAGTCTATTTAAAAAAATCTGGTCCTAACCACTTCCTTGCGTTCTGCGGCATCTCTCCTTAACCAGACGGTTTCCATTAAAGCATTCATGAAAAGCAACGCTCAGAACTCGATGTCAAACAGAGTAACGAATCGATTAAAATTTAAACTTCCCGCCCTCCAGGTTGACGGAGCAGGAAGACCATCAAATCGTGCGATAAAATTTCCGAACACACATCGACTTACGCGGGAAAAATAACAATTTTCAGCACGATGTGGCAATCACGCGTGATGACTCTCGTACCGCGCGAGACAAGAGCTGTTGCTATCGACGTCGACCCGAATGGACTGTTAATCAATCAATCAACTGCGGGGTCCCCGCAAATCAAACTGCACCACAAAGTCCCCCCCCGGGGGGGGGGGGGGGGGGGATCTTACTGCATCGGGGCCCAGAAGCGTAAACTCATGTTTATTTATTCAAAAGTCTTTGTAGACGGAGATGCAAACAACAAGGCGCCCCCGCATTCGGAACAAACAAGCAAACAGTCCCTATTGAGCGGGGTACGTGTATGGTTTCGGGCTCTGTTCGAAGCGGGGGCTTATTGGGGGAGTTTGACCTGCCCGATCGGCTATGGTCTCGGCGCTGTTGTCGCTCAAGGGGACCTCAGATCAGTGGCGTGGCGTGAATTGCGATGTATCGATTGATATGTAATTTAAACCTACGGTAAAGAATCGATTATTAAGGTGTTCACTGCGAACACCCTGTCTATCGATCATTTCCCATAGTTTAAAATGGCAGATCATTCGATATATCGCAAAGCACGCCACGCCACTGCCTCAGATTCGGCGCGATGCATTCTGGGTATAATCGATGTTTGCAAACGCCCGAGGGAAAAGGGACATGACACATGCATGGAGGCAAAATTTCCGAGAGGGGTCCTTTAAGTTGGAGCGATCTTGGCTTTTTTAGGAATTCTTTTGACGGGTGGTGAAAACAAGTTGGGAAATGGGCTGAATTTAAAGTAGAAAAAATATCAGGGCCGAATTTCCGATTTCTTGCTAACGTGCCTGAGCCTAAATGGATTGCATTTTGCAATAAGGATCCACTATTTACGGCCAATTTTAGAAACAACATACATGCCATTGGTTTCCCTACGCAAATATGCGCTTTTGCGGGAGAGCCAGAGATAGTGGTTCCTTATTTCAAATTGTAATCCAAATGGCCTAAATTTTGAAATTGGCTTTTGAGGCTTGATGTAAATGGTTTCCCATCGGAATCAACGGGTTGCGGCCCTTTAGAGCGAAAATTAAGTCCGTTTGACCGTATCGTCCTTAATGGGAAGGTAATTGAAGGTATGAACTTGATCGACATGAATCGATCAAAAAATAAGAACGTGAACCGATCGACGTGATTTGATCGGCACCGATTCGATCGACAACCGAGAATCGATCGACGAACCCGTGAGTCAATCGATAAACTCGTGAGTCGATCGACAAACCCGTGAGTCGATCGACAAATCCGTGAATCGATCGACAAACCCGAGAACCGATCGAAAAACCCGTGAATCAGTCGAATCGGTGTCGATCGATTTACGTTTTTCTATAAAAGTGACTTGATTCTTCTCTATTTAATACTATCTAAATAAACGGCTCGCACACTGCGATAATTAGTCGGTAAACCGTTAATAGGTGTATAATTTTTTTCTCGATTTTGAATTTTTTACGAGAAAATATGTGCTCATTCCAGAGCGAAACTACTCCTAACTCATTTTTCCACAAAAACTTCCTTTCAAATAGGAGAATCTAGACACTTCGAACGGTAGGGGGCGTAAGGGGGGTCTGGGAAGTCTGGGGGCCTTCCGCAATTTTTTGTTAAAATTTAAAAGCATCTAATGTGCAGCTTGAGTCAATTTTGTCATGAACAATTAGCAAATCTAAGCGTCCTTCCTTATTCTGCCGCCTATTCTGCGGGCTGCAGACGGGGGGGGGGGGGCACCCCCCTTTCCCCTACCCCCCTCCTCTGAATCCGCCCATGGTTCTCTCTTGTTCAATCCAGTTGAAATAACTTCCGCAGACACCGTGAAAATTAGTCGGAAAAACCCCTGTTTCCCGGAGAAAAACTCAGCCCACATTCATTTTCGCGAGAAACCGAGTAAAAGTTTCTTTCTTCGCGAACAGCACGAGCTCAACTTACAAGAGGGTTAACTGTAACTTCTCACGAGAGCCTTAAATATTAGACACGTTTGAGGCGCAGCCTACACCGCCCCCGAGCAAAAAAACCACACCTCCCGTAAGGTTTCCATCGGAGTTAAGCTCTTTTTACTCGACGGCAAAGCGCACGCCACCCGAAGATTACCGCCGCGCTAAGAAAGAACGTCGCATGAACCATCAGACGCTGCGACGTTTCATTCAATAAAAAACGAATTCACCCGGAAAATTGTGAATATTTTCCACCCAATTTTTCAGATAATATCGTTCGCAAATTCGTCTAATGATTCTGAAAATTTCAAGGCGAAATATTCGTAGCTTTCCTCGAAAATGAACATAGTATCGGAGGGAATTTGGCAACTCTGGAATGCTCATACGACGTTCTTCAGTAGCACGGCAGATTACCGCGAGCGCGGAAATTGCACAGGGACAGCGGAGTCGCAGATGGTACTCACCCTGGCCGTTTGCGCAAAAAATTGAGTGTGTTATGGGCCATATATCTCGTCACGGTCTCGACGCGGCTTCAAATTGAGTTACGGTGCGCTCCGTCCCTCCGGCAACACACTTGCTGACTCACTTCTGACTTATTACAACTCTTGTTAACTCTTTATGAGCTTTGTTCTTTCTCCGCGCCCGCCCGACGCACTCTCGAGTTTTGAGCTGAGTCTTTCTTAATGGGGAATGTTGCCAAAATCTGTAATTTTTCAATGGGGGGGATTATCGCTTACTCTACACTGAGAAAAAGCTATGGCTTATAAACCAATTAATGGTTCATATGGACCGCGTTTAACAGAAAGGAATCAAGCCACATCAGCTATTGCCAAGTTTAACTTGGCGATTAAATTTTTTAAGAGAGAACGTTTGTTCAAAGTTCTTTGAAAATTTTAAGGAATTTACTCCGTACCATGGAGAATTCTCACTGAAATTTGCACAAATATCCTCACAACCGTTTTCATGTAAAAAATTAAACTGCCTAATTAAATTTGGCAATAGCTGATGTGGCTTGGTTCCCTTCTGTTTAACGCGGTCCATTTAATACTCGTAAGTACCGGCCGCATACAACAAACTGGGCATGTTTTTTTAAACAAATTGACCCGGATTGGGCATTTAAGGGGGTAAATTGATCGCATGCAGCAAAACGGAACCAGGCCAATTACAATAGAATTGACAATTTTTTGGCAGGAAACCAAAACTTTTTGCTACTCTGGGAGATTTTTTAGATACTCATGAAGGAGCAACATTTTTCTACATCGTAATCGCGCTAGTCCTTTTTTGCTGAATGCGATCCAAAAGTTCTCCATCGTATAATTTGAAAATAGAATTAATGATAAGAAAATGGACCTGTGGCTCTGAAATGATTTGCAATTAAAAGGGGAAAGAAAGAATAACACTTTTGCAAACTCAAACCGGCCATACATAAAAAACTAAGATAAAAGCTGTCTAAAATTACATGTTTATAAAAGCTTTATCGCAAATAATTTTTTTTAAATTGTTTTAATTCAAAATATTTACAATTTTACAATTTGCAACGCTGTTTTGCAACATTTGATCCAAGGTCTTGCAATTCCCCGGAAAGGAGCATCCCGTGCTCTGAGAAATAACATACTGGAAATTGATCAACATTCCGGGGAATGGGGGGGGGGGGGGGGGGGTGAATCGCAGCGATTTTGAATGTACCCCTTCTGATGAGGAAACGTGTTTTGCCTCTGAAACGTGTTCATTATCTACCTTATCTGCGGTCCATCGGAGTGTTCTCCCTGTAATATTCCGCCAAATTCAGCATTTTCATTACCCCTCCTTCACCCCGCTAAGGATAAACGCCTTATGAACTTTCGAGAATAGCCAAATTTCCTCCGATAAAATGTTTATTTTTGCGGAAATTTATGCATCATTCTCCTTGAAATTTTCAGTTGTTTTAGATTCAATCGTAAACAAATTTGTCTGACAAATTCGATGTAAAATATTCTCAATTTTCCGAGTGAATTCGTTTTTTATCGAATGAAACATGGCAACGTCTGATGGTTCATACGGCGTTTTTGCTCAGCACGACAGAGCACGGTGTCAACGAAATATAGGCTTTCCGAGAAAATCGACTTTAACCTTGGCACGATTACATGTCATTTCAGCGGAGTTCACGGTTAAACAAACGCATAAAACCAGATTCGTGTATGTGCTCGCTCCGATAGATTGCGCTGCTCTGGTTGCATGATCTAAACGACGCACAGTGTATCGAGTCAATGGGAGAGGTCGAACAAAATTTGGAAACTTTGAACGCTTGAGGTTCTAAAAGTGGTTTAATTGGTTCCCTTGTAAAATTCTCTTCTTGATGCACCAATTGAACTTTAAAATGTGACGAGAGAAACATAAAAAATTGCAGTTTTAGTAAAAAAAATTATGTCTGACCTTTCTAATTGACTCGGTCCACTGTGTGACGTTACGTCGGACCAAGTTTTTCTTCCTAAGTTCATCCTTTTACATCCATCTTATTTCTCCTCTCCACCTCCCGTTTTTATTCTTTTCCCATCCCTCGCACCTTTTTCTTGACTTGCACTGTTTCCTAGTATAGTTCCAACATGCCTCGTTCATGCTAGTCCTTTTCATGTGTAGATGACACATGGTTGGTGCATTGAATTAGAGTTATTCTCAAAGTATAGATGACCCTTTACTTACTTCTACATTCTTATACATATTTTTCCAACCAAAGTCTAGATATCCTAAATATTGTACACTATTCCGTAGTTTTCTGAAATTTAATTGTAATATGTAGAACACTACGGCAACACCCGGCTAAAAATCAAGCCAAGTCATTAACTTAATGACCATTAAACTAGATTTTGATCTAATGGGAATTTGAACTTCATTCCTTGAATGACTCGTGCAATAAAATTAAGTAATCGGGCAATGTAAATAAACAAAGACTAAAATTTTAAGGATAGGCTTTTATTACTACTTTTATTAACTTACTATCACTTGTATATTCAACTTACATATATCTAAAAATCCAGCTATTGTTTGTCCTGCCCACCAACGTCAGACCAAATGCAACATTCAACATTTCCTTGAATTTGTCAGTTTTTCATCTTTTGACACTGGCGTAGGGGGAGGAACTAACAACTAAATTAACAGTTATACATAGTACGTATATATAATTTAGTTATAAGCTAGAGTCTAAAGTTAGACTCAAAAGTTCAAAATTCATTTACTAATCATATTTTAACCTTATAATGTAAAAACAATTAATACTCTGTAGTTTTGTTCATAAAAAAAAAAAAAAAAAAAAAAAAAAAAAAAAGATGACCCTTTGTGTCCCTATGCAACACCCTATGATCTATACTGCCGTGATAAAGCAGAACGCCGTATGAGCCTTCAGGCGTTGTCAAACCTCATTTGACAAAACTTGAATTTTCTCGAAAATTTGTAGATATATTCCCTCCAAATTTTCAGGGGATCTCGCTCATAATTTGACCTATAACGTCAGAAAATTTTAATGAAAAATATACATTTGACTATCTTCAGAAATAAGAAATTTCTGAGAGTAAATTTGGCAACATTCGAATTGTCATACGGCGTTTTTCCATAGCACAGCAGTATAGTTGGCTGTAAGTTCCGAGGTGTAAGTCCGTAACCACGTATCTCGTTTGCGGTGTTTGAAAATCTCCGCTCATATTTTATTTTTTTAGAGGAGAACAAATCGATATCATTTCATAAAGTTTTCGCAGAATTTTCTTCGCACAGAGAAGTAAAATCACGGAAGTTTTTCAGAAATGCTGTTCAACCGTTTTCAATTAAAATATATAGTATGACAGGAAGTTTGCATCGTTGCGAACCAAGATACGTGGTTACGAACTTACCCCGTCGATAAGCCTTAAAACCCACAGAAAGAAAACACATAAAACTCCTTCATCAGTCATTTCGAGGTGTCTGCCATCTTTCATCCATCTCAGAAATTTTTTCAAGGCATAGTATGGCTAAATTCATCAGACGTGGGCCTCTCACCCGAGTAGCGGTTATCACGATAAGTTGCGCTTTGGTCGGAGAATGTATCGCGATTTTATCGACGTCAATTTATTGCAATATAATCGGATAAAAAATTGCGATTTTATGGCATGAATTTGCAATAAAATCGCAAACGTGTCGACGTCAATTTATCGCAATATTATCAAACAATAAATTGAAATAAAATTTTGATTTCATCAAACGCGATTTCATATGTAGAGATAAAATTGCGACAAGATCGAGGATCATCGCATCAGATGTTGATGATCCTATCGATTTTATTGCCAACATATCGTGAAAAAATCGCAACTTAATTTCAAAGTATCGCGATTTTTTCGTTGAAAAACGCTACTCGGGCAGCGTCCATTCTCTCCTTACGTGGCTACTATAATGACGCATCCTTTGTCTACAACGAAATCAGAGCGTATAGGTAACGCTAGGGTGAATTTTATGACGTATATCCCCGGTGACAAGGCGCCCTAACTAACAGGCGTCGCGTCGATAACAAAGGGGGGCAATATTGACGGTAAAATAAGCCGATTTCCACGAAAAAGCTTCCTTTCTGACGTAGATTGGAAGCGGAAAGGGGGGAGCGGTAGGCGAGGGGGCGAGGAGGGGGCGCGGCGAGACGGCATTTAGAGAAAGCTCTGGTTACGCGGGAATTAGAGGATCCCCTTTCGTTTTCTATCTTTATCTCGGGCCTCATCTTACGTTCAACCGCAGCTTTCATGCCACCCCCCTCCCCTCTCTACCCATCACAGCCATATGTCGAATCTATCGATAAGTCTACAATTTATTGTAAAAGAAAAGAACCCTTACCGTCATTTCCTTTTCACACTCTGATTCTTGAAATAGTCTAAGTCTTACGTGACGCCCTTAGAGGGGGTGAGGAGAATTTGAGACAGCGATACGGTACTTTACAAGGGGGAGGAAGGGTCAAGCCCAGCGTTACGTAACGAATCCGATCCTGGCGGGGAAGGGGGGCGTGAAAAAAACTTGTATAAAATTGAAAATCTCGCCCTTCCTCTTGTTTCTACTTTTTTTTCAAGCTATTACTCGGCGTTTTCTTGATTTGTTGAAAAGTGGGGGGTCAGGCCAGCGTTACATAATTCAAAAGGATAGTGTAGGGCTGCGTTACGGGTGCATTACACGGGGAGAAGGGGTAAAAAAACCGGGGGAAAAGCCTGGCCAAAAGAGGTGGGAAGAAATCACATTTTTTAGTAGAATTGGTTAAATCATTTAAATTCTATCTTCATGCTATATTCGGAGAGAGAGGGGCATCGTTAAGGGCAATAATCGGCCCCACCATAGGCCTGAAATCAGATCCAAGTGGAATTTCTGTATCTTCCACGCTCTTTGAATTAAACTGAACTAACTTTCACGATAGAAATCGGTAAGAGATGGATACAAGTGACATTCAGACTTTCAGGATATATGTTCATCATGATATATAAGCCACTATTCATATGGTAAAACTGTTCTCATTGCCCCATCAAAAGTTTTCCACAGACCTCCCGAAGATTCGTTTTGAAAGCCGAATTCGAAGAATTCGGTCGTTATTGATCCATCGGAGGCAGGAAAAAGGCTGCTCAAATGTCGAATACCTATCAATCGTATAATGCTCTAGCTGTGGCGGAACTTTTCGAGCCGGAGAGAACGTCTGTCATATCGTTGACACGTTTCATTAGATCTTTTCACTTGTGGACGGACAAAGTGAAGGAGCCGATATTTTCTTTCATCAGGCTGTTTTTTTTTTTTTTTTTTTTTTTTTTTTTTTTTTTTTTTTACTTTCTCCACGTTAAGTTTGTTCAAATGTCTGTTGAGAAAGACGATTCCTTTGCACAGTGTGCCAAGAACATGTACGCAGTAATGGTTTTGTTATTCGGTGTAGGAAAATACTGAGGTCATTTTCCAAAGTCTGAGATAAAATGTAAACATAGGGAGCCCAGACACCCAGATTCCCAGATAACAGGGGGGAAGGGGGACGTGGAGACCCTCCCCCAAAATTTTTTCGATATTTTCGAGCATCTGATGGGCAGTTTGGGTCATGAATAATCAGCAAATATAAGTGTCTTTCCTTCTTCTTCTCTCCGTTCCTTCTTTCTTTCTCCCCGTTTTCCTCCTTTTCTTCGAGGACGTACGCTCCCTTTGCTCCCCTTGAATTCGCCTATGAATGTCCGTAAGAATGAATTTGCGAATCCCTAGGGTTTATTTTAAAAAAATAAAATGAAATAAAAAAAAATCCACAGACTTGTATAATTAGTGCAAAATTCCACCCACCTCTTACAAGAAGCAGACATCTCCGTCACAAAACGCGGTTCCTTTTCGGGAACGCTGCTCAACTTGTCGCCCTCCTGACATAAGAGCAGATTACACTTTGTGATGAACCCTGTCGTACATACAACTCAATGCTTCTCCGAGCTCATCCCAATTGGTAATTATGCTCTTTTGTGAGCCGGGCGAGGAATTGCACGTCGGCGCGCGGCGAGCGCTGCATGGAATATTTCGAGTCGTTAATCTAATTGGTTGCGTCTCCTTAAGACGCGGTTCGGCGGTCTGAGACTGTCATTGTCGGGGTTGACGGGTCGAGTAGGTCAAGTGGTTTTCCGGTTCCGGACGCGGAGCGCCGCACAGTGGACTGAGTCAATCGGAGTGGTCGATCATGAAATTTTTGACTAAAACTGCTAATTTTGATGTTTATTTAGTCACATTTTGAACTTTGAGGGGTGTTTCTGGAAGAAAATTTCACGAGGCAACCAATGGAACCACTTTTAAAACTTCAAAATTTTGTATAAATGGAGTTATAAGCGTTGAAAGTTTTCAAATTTTGTCCGACCTTTCCCATTGACTCGGTCCACCGTGCGGGGCTCCCTTCCGCGGGGTTCTCGACCCTTCAATCAAATTAGAAAACCAACAATTCCGCGGGCATTGCCGAATTTTCACCCTCGAACGGTTTATTGAGGCAGAGCCCAAGGGTGAGTTTTTAGGAAACATGAAAAAAATTCATATCTTCGACGTCACTACAAAAAAAGTTCGGTCGCACGAATGGAAGTTCGATTTTCCATTTCATTCCAACGAATTCGGTTTGTCAAACCAAATTTTCGGTTCGTCAAACCAAATTTTCGGTCTGTCAAGCCGAACTGCCGTTCGTGTAATCAAACTTCGACGATGAAGCGAACCGACGAACAAAGTTCGGTCATATGAACATAATGTTAAATTACACGAACTGAAAGTTCAGTTCGACGAACCAAATTTACGGTTCGTCAAACCAAATTTTCGGTTCGTCAAACCGAACGTCCGGTTCGTGTAACCAAACTTCAACGATAAAGTGGACTGACGAACGAAGTTAGGTCCTATGAACCGAATGTTAAGTCACACGAACCGAGAGCTCAGTTTGACAAACCGAATGGTTGAGATGACATGGAACACCGAACGTTCGCTTCATATGACTGAACTTTTTTAATTCAGTGAATGTGCCTGTTGCAAACTTCAGCCAGAGCAAAAAGTAGAGTTGTATCTCATAGTAAACATCAGTTTTCTTGGCTACAAAATTCAAGAAAATTTTCTATTATGCTGAAAGAGGGTCAAGTTTTTTCGTTGAACCACTGATACATTCTCAGATTGTTCATAAGCTCATTGCATTTTCAACACACTTTTTGCATGACATACTGTGTTTCACAACAGGGTAGACCACATCATCACCTTCCGGCTAAAGTATCACAAGCGCCACGCGACATTTCAACATTTCTGCCGCCATTTTGTTTTTTTACGGAACAATTTTTCAAGGAAGCCGTCCGGAAATTTCATGGATTTTTTTTTTCTGCCGATGAAATTCAGTTAAATTTCGAAACAGATTCATAACCGACAATTTCTTAATAAAAAAATAAAATTTTGAAACTTCGCATGGCACTTGTGATACTTTAGCCGGAAGGTGACGATTTATCTACCCCGGTCATGAAACTCTGAATGATCATGAAACCGAAAAAAAAGTGAAGTTAATTTACCATTCTGGATGTTTAGAAACTGTGCGAGAACTTATAAAATGCTGAATTACCCTCCACAGCAGTTAGTTTTACATCTTGGCATTCCTAAAGTAACTGCGATGGCGGGAAATTCAGAATTTTAAAAGTTCTCGCACACTTTATTTACATCCAGAGTGAATCTGTGAATCTTGAATTAATATGATATGAATGATATTTAAATGATGAGACTTGTAAAGTATTTGTGAAATTATGCATTTCTGAGATACAAATAATATAAAAAAAAAATTTACATCCAGAATGTTGAATCAACTTTTTTTTTCGGTGTAATGACAGGCACTTATTGGAAATTCGAATGCGAGAAGCTGAAATCAAGAAAAAACAGAGCGGAACTGAAGGAAAGCGGTTGGACTCCTCTCAGAAAATTAAGGGGAAGTTTTTGGAGGCAGATGAAGGTCAGCACCACAGCGCGCTATTTGGGGTGAAGAGAAAAGGGCGGGCGTGGACGACCCCTGGAAACCCTCATTTGCCCCCTTGACAAATTAACACGAACGATAATGAATCGAATGACATTTTAATAATCGTAAAACCGTACTAATCCGCCGCTTCGATAATGTTATTGTTCGCACCCCTGAAAGAGGGTGTCCGCCATATTGGCTTGTTGTCAACCGGAACCGTCGCATTGTAGCGTCGTTGGTGTGGAAAATTGTCAACTTAAGAGAAGGGATCCAAAATGCATTAGGCGATGACCTGAATTATGCATTATCTTTATCAGGGTACGTTGTATAGTAATTCCCTATTTATATCCTGATTACCGAATTAAGTTGTGTTGTTGTATTATTCTACGATAACCATTCTGAAAGGCAAAGGTTTCCATGAAACGCTGAAAATTACACGGTTTTTTTCTGATCTCATGCAAAAACAAGGAAAATTTAGACCAAAATTGTGCAGGTATATTCTTGTAAAAAATTGGCTACTAGGCGATGACCTGAATTATGCATTTTCTTTATCAGGGTACGTTGTATGTATAGTAATTCTCTATTTATATCCTGATTACCGAATTAAGTTGTATTGTTGTATTACTCTACGATAACCATTCTGAAAGGCAAAGGTTTCCATGGAACGCTGAAAATTACACGGATTTTTTTTTCTGATCTCATGCAAAAACAAGAAAAATTTAAACCAAAATTGTGCAGGTATATTCTTGTAAAAAATTGAATTGTTTGAGCCAATTTTGCAGTCTCGGAATTGTGCTACGTTCCTCCATCCGAGAATCGACGAATTTCTTCGCATATTTTCCGACAATCACCCGTTTGTCTCCTTTATCTATTAATTTATCTATGAATTTCAATAATCATGCCGGCAGCTGGATTTATCTCTCGAGAACAACGAGAAAAACTTCGGCTCACGCGAGACATTCAATTAGTCCATAAAACTGAAATTTTCAATCGTGGGAACCAAACTTCACTTTAAAAAAACCAAAATTATCGTTAGCCATACTAAGACTCGAATTCTTTAAAAATATTTCGGGACTCGATATTGAAGTTTGGTTCCTAGGATCGGCGAATTCAGTCACAAACTTCAGCGTTGCATCCGAACTAAAGTTCAGCCCGTGTAACCGAAGTTCCATTCTGCTGCATATTAACCTATCAGATATATGTGTCCCTTCGTTATACAATCTGAAGTCTCCAGTACGATCCGAGCAAGTTAAAAG
This sequence comes from Bemisia tabaci, assembly GCF_918797505.1. Taxonomy (NCBI): domain Eukaryota; kingdom Metazoa; phylum Arthropoda; class Insecta; order Hemiptera; family Aleyrodidae; genus Bemisia; species Bemisia tabaci. The sequence continues at coordinate 2,832,562 of NC_092801.1, read as the reverse complement.
TATCACAAGTTTTCTTTCAAATCGAGGTAAGAGTACGAGCAACAAAGCTTCCTCGAAGCGCAGCTCCACCTCTCTCCGTTCGGGCAGAAAGAAGATTATTCCGTCATCCTGCCTCGTCCTAAGCAATTGCATTTATCTTTACTTTATTAATTTTTCATCCCCCCCCTCCCCCCGGGAGGATATGATAAATAGCAGTGGCGTGGCGTGAATTGCGATATATCGATTGTCATGCCATTTAAACCTATGGTAAAGAATCGATCATTAAGGTGTTCGCTGCGAACACCCTGTTTATCGATCCTTTTCCATTCGTTTAAATGGCATAACAATCGATATATCGCAATTCCCGCCACGCCACTGATAAATAGCGCCACGCACGAGTTACCGTTTCGGCGCATTTCGCCTCTCATTTATTTGTTTCTGACGCTGAATTCGTTTTTATTGGAAAGTACTTAATCATCTCCAGCGTATTCCAGTTTCCTGAACCTAGTCCCCGTTTCCGATTTAAGTAGCTACGCTTTCGATTCCTTCTCGGCTGATTCTTTTTCCGCGCCAGGAAAAATCGCGTAACTCCTTGGGGTTCTGCATTGGGCATGAGTGGTTTTGGTGCTGGGGTGGAATCCACGGCCAACAGGAGCGCGTTTTCCGCTGATGTGTAGACTCGTTTTGCATGGTTGCCAGATGGGGTGGAAAAATTTAGTAATTCTCGGTTTAGCTGAACGGTGTCTCTCAAAAACGAACGGAGAGACATTAGTTTTTGCCAAATTTCATTGTATTAATTAATTTTTTTCTCAAGAGAGTAGTTGTACGATATCTCTTGAGTATTTCAGGAAATTTGCTTCGTGCTATAGAGAAAATTCTGTGGTATTTTCGATAAAATAGGTGCGACCGTTTTCTTGCAAGGAAATAAAATGATAAAATAAATTAGACAATGATTAATTTCTGTTTGTTTCATTTTGAGAGGCGCTGTTCAAACGCGTGTAGCAAAATTGCTGAGTTCCTACAACGTGGCAACGCTGGCTTCCGCTCATCCGTTTCCGTTTGCCGTTGCTTTTTTCATCTTCTAATTTATTCAGCGCAGGTCTTTTCTCGCTCGTGCCTCCCTCCCCGTTGATGCCAGATAAAAAAGTATAATTTGTATTGTACTCTCGTATTTCATTTCGAGTTTCATGCATTTCATCGCAGAAAAAAGTTTCAAAATTGAGGAGAGGAAAGTGGGTAAAAATATCCATAACGAGATGATTGGGCAACGCATAAGTAGGTAAATGGTGAGAAACTTCAGGAACTGAAAGTGTGGCACAAGTATGTGCTAGAAGGCTTGAAATAGTTAAATTCGCAAAAAAACCAAATTCCCTACAGTTCAAGCCCCCCCCCCCCCACAAAAAAGAAGAAAAAAAGGGTGAAAACTGATTTTTCCCATCTAAATTTATGATAAATATCGATTCCAGGCGAAGTGATCCATTTCAATAAATATCGATCGTTCTTAATACTTAGAAGGGGACGAAACTTAATGTCACCAATTCGCAAGTGTAGTATAGTAGAGACGGCCTTACCGAGCCATATTCAACCCAAAACCAAGTCGGACTCATTATTTAAATTGATAGACAAAGCTATAGACAGAGGAGGCAAAGGGAAAATGGAGCGATTCTATTGGTGGAGGCGGAGGTTGCAATGGACGAAGGAGGTGCGTATAATTGAGTAACGAACGGCAATGCACGAGGTGCCCTGTAATTAAGCCATCATTTTCCAACTTAGTTCATATGAACCATCCGGTTCAATCCGTCGTTTCGCTCACGAAAGAAAATTTCTAAATAAATTTCAATGTTGCTCAATTTTCCCGCACAAATTGAATTTTTACCGAGAGATCTTGGGAATTTTCAACTGAAAATGCTATTGATTTTTCCTGTGATCTCTGGCAAAAATTTAAAATAAAAATTCCATTCAAAATTGCGGAGGCATATTTTTGTTAAAAATTGAAGTTTTCGAGTGAATTTTTCTACCTTGGAATTGAGTTACGTTCCTTCGTGAGGGAAACGACGACTTGACCGACACGATCGTCCCATTTTCTCTTAGTCTCCTTTGTCTATCACTTTGTCTATCAAATTCAATAATCAGCACGCCGAACCAATCTTCCTGAGCGGGTTTCGAAGATTGACAATTTCATTAAGTCGTAAACCTGCGGAGCCGAAAAATAGTAGTCGTGCGAAAAAGAGGAGAAAAGTATACGCAAGGACGGAGCAAGGATCACGCGAAACATAGCGGTAAAAAGGACGAACATGCGCGGCGGTATACTGTCGTGCTTAGAAAAATCACCGTATAAACCTTGCGGCGTTGCCAGATTTCTTTCGATAAAACACGAATTTCTTGTTACACTTATGAATATTTTTCTTCCAATTTTTCAGATAATTTTGTTCGTAATTTCACCTAAAGTTCCTGAAAATTTCAAGGACAAATATTCATAGCTTTCTTCAAAAATAAACATTTTATCGAAGGAAATTTGGCAACTCTCGAATGTTCATACGGCGTTCTTCCTTAGCACGGCAGTATAAGCTAGGGGTTTTATGGCCGGTTCAGCGTGGCGGTTTCGCGTGTTGCGGGGCTATATTCTTGCAGCGGAGGATTTCCGGCGTCAACGATATATGACACCCATAAATTCGAGCCCCGAACTATCGACAATAATGGATTAAACCGATGAGACGGGGAGATGGAGGTGCGCCCGGCGAAGATTGCGCTAATGAAATGTCGAGGATACGCTTTGCAGACGCGTCTCGCTTTGCGGTGCACGTTATCGGCGGCGATTTTAGGACTTTGAAGGAAAGTACTGTCTCATCGAATCATGTAAGAGAGATTTTTTGCGAATTTGCTGTAGACTGACATCGTAACTACATCATTCTATACAGGATGATCCAGGGTTAAACGACCAGACTGCAAGAGAGTGTTCTATGCGTCAAAATAAGACTTTTTTGTTGTAAATTGAGATTTCGATTTTTTTTAGACCATTTATGAATTTAGGGCATAAAAGAATAGGAAACAGAAAATTTCCATGATTAGACCGAGTACTTCCGACCCATGTTTAGGCCAGTATTAAACCCGAAAAGAGACCAAAAATGACCAAAGTATGATACGTACATATACACAAGAGTTGCCTTCACAACGTGCTCTGGCGCTCTGCGACGCCTAACCGCCAGTGCCCGGTCCATCCACAACCCCTCAGGGAGTTTATAAATCATGATGCATGATGAGCGATGATCCTCAATGAGCGAAATATCATAGAGTTGAGGAAATTCAGCGAACATGTGTCGATCAGGGAGATATGTGTTGATGCGGGGACATCTGTCGATGACAGGAAATGTGCTGGTTAGGAGACATTTGTCGATCAGGATGATCAGAATACAATGAATATGATCGTGAATTGTCATTACTGTATAATCTCAGACCGTCTATAAATCATTGTCCGTTCCATCTATCGTAATACTAAGTCGACTTTCATGATTTATGTGACAATCAACAAGTTAAGGGCCTTCGATAAGCCCGCTATATTCAGATTCTAAAAAATATGTCATAGGTTTTTTCGAGAGTACCCTCATGTTACACGGAAAATAAGTATCACAATCCCAAATACACTCTTCCTGATTTTTTCGCCAGATATCAGAGTAGTTGCACAAAGCCAGAATAAGGTATGGTTAAGTCAGCTGAAAGTGTGGTTGGATCAACCATACCTCTAGCTTGTGCCCTCACAGTTAGCATAAGTGGATTGCATTTTGCAAAAAGGAACCACTAGCATTGCAATGATGCTAAGATTGTGCAACTTCATCTTTTGCAATAAAATTGCGGAAAGCGTGAAAAACTATGAAATTTAGATGGTAATTTTTGTCTTAAATTTACAGTTTTTAGCGAGTAAAATAGAAACTATGAATGGATGATCGGGTTTTTCCTCCAAGACAAAAGAAGTTGCACAATCTTAGCAACATTGCAATGCTAGTGGTTCCTTTTTGCAAAATGCAATCCAAGTGTGGTTGGATTAACTAGACCGATGGCTGGTGCCTTTACACTTCTAGCTGGTGCAACTACTCTTATGGCTGGCGCCAAAGTCAGCTGGAAGGATCGTTGAGATTTTGATACTTATTTTTCTCAGTGTAACTCACTGGGTCCCGCGGGCCCTGGAGAATGCAAAGCAAGCAAGGCCTTGGTCCAGGCAATTGGGCATCAAATAGGGGCTCTTGGGGAAAATTTCCCGGAAAACTTTTTGATGAGTGATTTCTATGTACTTTTGGACGCTGAATTCGAAGTTCGCAGTTGGATCAACTAAACTGCTGGCTGGTGCCTTTATTATACACTTCTAGCTGGTGCGACTACTCTCATGAATGGCGCCAAAATCCGCTAGAAGTATAGTTGAGATGGTGATACCTTTTTTAAGTCTGGAAGAAACCTTTGTTTGAGACGATCCGGCAGCGAGCGGGAGCGGGCAAGAAAGAATCGAGCGGAACGGAATGCAAGTCACGCGCGAGTCTTTTACACTGTGACGATGAACCTTTAGGCAAAACGGGAATAATCACTCAATTATATATTCCGGCTTTGTTGTTACCATAAATTAGCCATCGCGAAGCGGGGATGGGATACACTCGGGAGGGCACTCCCGCCCGTTTATCTGATACCTTTGAGGAAATTCATAAATTTCCCCGCGTCGCGCCGCGCCTTCTGTTTCGTGCCGGATAAATTAAATTATACTATTTACGTCGTCTATTCCGTCTCATTTGCTCAGGGTAGATGGAGGCTCCGTCTCGAGATATCCATACCCGAGTGGAGAAAAAAGAAAAGGGGATAGAGAATTTTTGCGATCGGATATCAAACGCCTTTTTTAAATAATTTCTGCCTAGGCAGGGTTGCACTGGGTGGCATGAAACTTACGAAAGAAATCAAAGATTGGAAATTTCACGAGGCTGTGAAATATTTCATATTTTTCAGGGGCTAGAGTATACAACCTGCACTCAAACACCCAAAAATACGAGAAAATCACGATTTTTACATTTTGCGAAATATAAATAGGAACTTGTATTTTTCCATATCTTTCATAAATTTCTGAAATTTCATGAAATATTTCACGTGAAATTTCAAGATTTTATTTTTCATGAAATTTTGCCACCCTGAGTTGCACGAGTGAAATGGAAAATATGAAGATAGGAAATGTTCGTGATATTTTTTATGAAATTTCACGAGGCCGAGAAACGTTTCATATTTTTCAGGGCTAGAGTATGCAACCCGCATTAACACGCACCAAATAGAAGAAAGGCACAATGTATACATTTTGCGAAACATGGAAAGGAACGGGTGTTTTTCATCGCGATCGAATATCAAACACCTTTTTTTAAAGAAATTCTGCCTAGGCAGGGTTTCACGCATGAAATGAAAAATGTGAAAGATTGGAAATTTCCGTAGAATATTTCATGAAATTTCACGAGGCCGTGAAATATTTCATATTTTTCAGGGGCTAGAATACGCAACCCGCATTGAAACGCACAAGGATAGAAGAAAGTCATAATTTATACATTTTGCGAAACATGAAAAGGAACAGGTGTTTTTCAATAGCTTTCAAAAATTCTGAAATTTCATGAAATATTTCACGTGAAATTTCAAGATTTTATTTCAATGTGGCCGGGGATATCCCACCCTATCCTGAGAGTCCACCTCTACATCAAGACAAACTCTCCATGCAAAGATAGGGAGCAAATACATTAGCAGGGCTGCCGTGTTTTCAGTTTTAGAGTCCCCAAATAAAGTGGCAGCCCTGTCAATGTATTTGCTCCCTATCCATGTATGGAGAGTTTGTTTTGATGTAGAGGTGGACTCTCAGGGTAGGGTGGGATATCCCCTCCATTTTGGCCTCACTTTGAGAGCTTTTTCTGAGCTTAGGAGATGATTTTAGAGAAAACCAGTGGCACTATCGTGTTTCTCGCGAACTTTTGCAAAAGAATCAACGGTCAAATCGCAAATTCCTCACATATGCAACATCTCCATTAAGTTGTTTCGTCATGAAGTCATGCACGATGGCTTGTTTGGCATCCATGATCTCCCGCACCATCTCATCCCTTACGCGATCCTCAACGCGATTTCGTCACGTTCCCTCTTTTGAAAATCTATAAATCCGACAACCTTGCGCCCCTTTCACCCCCCCCCCCCTTTGGCTCCTCTCCTCTCGGAGCTCGTTGTTGTTGAGCCCCTCCCATGTTTACATGCCCGATCAAAAGAGCTGCTCGTTTACCAGAAAGCGCGAATTGAAAACTTCCCGGCGTGCTCCGAGCCACTTATTTTACGCTCTTAATCCGCGATCGCGGGGCCGAGTCGAGTAGGAATCCTCGCGGTTGGCTCATTACTGGAGCAACCCTTTGTTGGCACCCCCCCTCCCTCCGCCCCCTCCTTCCACCCCCCCCCCTCGCCACAGGAGTGCGGATATTGGAATCGTCGGGGTCGGAGTGGAAGAAATCGAACCCTGTAATTACCGTTCACCAGGAGTCTTAGTCACTCACTGCCATGCACCGACTTCGAGTCGAAGTCTTCGATGACGTTTTTGCGGGGACGTTTTCTTACCCAAATCGTCGCTAACCTCACTAAAGAACGTGACTACATTTATATGTTGCCAACTTTCGCGAAATTTTTTTCTCAGTTCGAAATCGAGAAAAATCGACAAGGATTCCTAATAAGCTCGCTTGGAATTAACACGTTGATTGCAATTTTCCAGTCGAAAAAGCTCCGCGAGTCTCTCGCTTCGAGATATCCGCTGAAAACGCTCCAGAGAACGAGTCAAAAAGTGGTCAGAAAAGCTCGTTTTTGACCAGATTACGACTGTTTCTCGGCTTCGGAAGTTTCGCCGAGAGTCGGAACTGTGCGGAATCGATTCTACGCCTCCAACAACGTAGGATCCGACTGAAATCTCGACATTTTTTTCTGAGTTCAAAATCGAGAAAAATCGACAAGGGACTAAATGTCTCGGGTCAATTCGAAAATTCGCCCATCGGGCCGAATGCAAGTAAGCTCGCTTGAAATTGACATGCTGATTGCGACTTTTCAGTCGGAAAAGCTCCGCGAGTCACTCGCTTCGAGCTATCCGCTGAAAACGCTACAGGGAAAGAGTCAGAATGTGGTCGGGAAAGCTCGTTTTTGACCATTTTTTTACTGTTTCTCAGCTCAAGAAGCTTCGTCGTGACCGTGCGAAATCGATTCTACGACTCCAATTACGTAGGATCCGACTGAAATCTCGACATTTTTTTCTCAGTCCCAAATCGAGAAAAATCGACAGGGGTTAAATGGACTAAATTTTTAGGGTCAAAATCAAAAGTTCGACAATCGCGTCCGAAACCAAGTAAGTTCGCTTGGAATTGACCCACTGAGTGCGATTTTCGAGTCGGAAAAGCTCCGCGAGTCCCTCGCTTCGAGCTATCCGCTGAAGATGCTCCAGAGAAAGAGTGAAAAAGTGGTCAGAAAAGCTCGTTTTTGACCAGTTTTTGACCGTTTCTCGGCTCGACAAAATCAAAAGTTCGCCGATCGCGTCCGAAACCAAGTAAGCTCGCTTGGAATTGATCCGCTGAGTGGGATTTTCCAGTCGGAAAAGCTCCTCGGGATCCTCGCTACGAGGTATCCGCTGAAAACGCTCCGAAGAAAGAGACAAAAAGTAGTCAGAATAGCTAGTTTTGGACCAATTTTTGACTGTTTCTCAGCTCAGGGAGTCGGGACCGTGCGAAATCGATTCTTCGCCTTCAACTACGTAGGATGCGACTGAAATCTCGAAATTTTTTTCTCAGTCCCAAATCGAGAAAAATCGACAGGGGTTACATGGACTAAATTTTTAGCGTCAAAATCTAAAGTTCGCTGATCGGGCCGAAACCAAGTAAGCTCGCTTGGAATTGTCCCGCCGAGTGCGATTTTCCAGTCGGAATAGCTCCGCAAGTCCCTTGCTTCGAGCTAGCCCCTGAAAACGCTCCAGAGAAAGAGTCAAGAAGTGGTCAGAAAAGATCGTTTTTGACCAGTTTTTTACTGTTTCTCGGCTCAGGAAGCCTCGCCGAGAGTCGGGACCGTGCTGAATCGATTCTACGCTTCCAGCAACGTAGGATGCGACTGAAATCTCGAATATTTTTCTCCGTCCCAAATCGAGAAAAATCGACACGGATAACATGGACTAAATTTTTTGGGTCAAAATGGAAACTTCGCCGATAGGGTCGGAACCAAGTAAGCTCGCTTGAAATTGACCCTTGACCGATTTCTGTATCGAATTTGAGGTTTTTTTCCAATCACTATTCTGCTTTCATTTCTCTTAATTTTGCCGATTTTTGGGTTTAGAATGATTCTTTAGACTCATGCGCAGCGAGGGGCTATCGTCCTTTTTTTTGCTGAAAATCCAAAATGTACCGAGATTTTTTATCTAGAAGATAAAAAAAAAGCGACAAAAATGAATCCAAAAATGGTTTGCAGGGGGCGAGTCTATGGTACGTGTACACGTAAAATTGCGAAAAATCAAAATCTTGACTGATCCTTTTTTCGGAATACGCGGTTTGAGATTTTCATAGTAAATGCAACTTTTCCACTGATTTTGATCCGATTTTTTATTTATTTATACATTGAATCGGTGTTGATCGGTTAACGTTTTCATGTTTCGTTCGATTCATGTCGATCATACATACCCTCTCGTTACACGCACACTTCCTTTCATACCCTTTTTTTTTTTAACTGAAAAATTCGTCTTCAGCTGCGTCTGCGGCAATTGTTGTTACG